>NW_007578233.1:272689-308835 GCF_000690725.1 Stegastes partitus
ATCAAGGAGAGCTTACTCCACAATGTTGGAACTATGAAAATGAACGCATGGCCCCCACTTTATTTTTACGCCTGAACAGTGAAACTTAATAGTAGCAGATTCTCTGATCTCAGGGCTCGAGATGCAGAATAAGGCGTTAAAAGGTCAGAGTCATCATACGTCCACCTTGTAGGTGGCAAGTCTCTGCCTCATATTGTTTCTTGTTAGGCTTCATATTTGTGGAGAAACTTGCGGGATATCACCACCCACCCTGCTGTGTACCGAAATATAAAAGCATCTATGATTTATTCATACTTGTAAATCCATGTTAGGACATTAGTCTGCTGCATTTGTCCTATCTTAAATACTTAGCAGTGGGCAGCCACAGTGCAGCACTCAGGGGGGGAAACTGGTGCTTTGAGGTCAGTGCCTCAGTCAAGGGCAGATTTAGAGGTTTTCACAGCTTGGACTTGTGTCTGTGGGGTGTTTTCTGTCAGACTGTGGTCTCTTTCTGATCTTTGTGCTCAGTGCATATATGCAACATGATATCCAATTTATATATTTATATATATATGTATGCACTATTCATATATTTACATGCTTAATAAAATAATAAAAACAGAATGGACTGATACCGGCATTTAGAAAAAGAATTATATTTCTAGTGCCGGTAGTCGTTCCTGGTGTTAGTAGCATTGGTTGTCTGATCCAGTCATAATAGTCTTCATTACTGTCACTGTATTGTCATTATAATACTGTGTAACTTGCTTTTGATTGCATCCCAACTGATGATTTCCCATCACTGTCTGTCAGGAGTTTTCAAAAGAAGTTGAGGGAAAGTCCAGCCTGAAGAGCTCCGTAGTAACCGAGGGCAACCAGCTTCTGCGACTGAAGAAGGTGGACACAGTGGTGCTGCGCTCCGACCTGGCACGCATCGACACGCAGTGGACTGAGCTGCTCACACGCATCCCTGTGGTTCAGGAGAAGCTGCATCAGGTATCAGGTGTCACATGCAGCCAGACTGAACGGGCTTAGCTGCTCCAGGGCAAATAGGATTACCCCGTTCTGCTGGCGCTTCACCCGTTTACAGAAGTTTTCACTAAAGGTTGCCCTGAAACTACAAACAAAATGTTTTTTTTTTTCTCCTCGATGTTTAATATTTTCAGATCCAAATGGAAAAACTGGCCTCCCGTCACGCCATTTCTGAGCTGTTTAACTGGATATCGTTGATGGAGAATGTCATTGAGGAGGATGAAGAAAACCTCAAGAGTGCTGTCGGCTCAAATGTGATTCAAGACTATTTGCAGAAATACAAGGTAGTGGACTTTTTCTGATTCAGAACAATATGTAAAATTGCATATTTTTTGTATTCAATGTGGAAGGTTTGTTTTCAAGTGTAATTAAGTATTTTTCTTGGTAAAACTAACTAAAAGCATATGTGTATATCCAAACTGTACCATTTTAAACAAATGATTGTCTTTTTGTGCACAAAATCAATAACCTGATTGTTATTAAAAAAAATAAAAATCAATTTTCAGTATACATCTGTGACTTTTCATGCAAATCTACTGTGGTTTCCTCACTGTAGGGCTTCAGAGTGGATTTGAGCTGTAAGCAGCTGACTGTGGACTTTGTCAACCAGTCAGTGCTGCAGATCAGTGGTCAGGATGTGGAGAGCAAACGCAGTGACAAGACAGACTTTGCTGAGCGCCTGGGAGCCATGAACCGACGCTGGCAGATCCTACAAGGCCGCATCAATGAGAGGGTAAGGCCACAACCGCTGATGGTGTTATTATGAACCTGTAGCATAGAATAGAATGTTATTGAACAGTGGAACTAAGAGTTTTAACAATATGTTGATATACAACACATGTAGATCCAGTTCCTGGAGAGCCTGTTGGAGATGTGGTTAGAGTATGAGAGCAGCGTTCAGGCCCTGAAGTCTTGGATGTCGACTCAAGAAGAAAGACTGAAGAGAAAACACCGGATAGAAGATCTGACATCTGTGCAGAATGCGCTCAAAGACTGCCAGGTAGGTCTGATGTATTACAGTCTTACTAAAGCATGTTACTGCCCTTGATTTTGTTACAACACACCAACATGTTTTTGTTGTTAGATTGAACATGCTTTTTTTTTTTTTTTAAGGAAATGGAGGAGTTGGTAAAAGAAAAAGAGAAAGAACTAGAGAGAGTGGAAGAGCAGGGCTGTGCGCTTGTCCAGAACAAGACTGATGAGGCCTGTGCTATCGTCATGGAGACGCTCCAAGGTGTCAATCACACCTGGGCGAACCTGGACCACTTGGTAATCTCCATGCTCTCTTTTCACCCATTGTGGAACTTAGATTAGACCCATCTGTTCTGCTTTGTCCTGTTATCCATGACATGTTCTGTTCTGGTCTGAACTTTACAATTCACTGAATGTGACTTTATTTTACCTCCGACAGATCGGGCAACTGAAGATCAGCCTGAAGTCAGTGCTGGATCAGTGGAGTCTATACAAACGGGCTTCAGAAGAGATCAATGGCTACCTGATGGAGGGAAGGTACTCTGTGTCTCGTTTCCGCCTCCTCACAGGATCCCTGGAGGCTGTTCAGCTGCAAGTGCAAAGTCTGCAGGTACATTAGGAGGCGGAGGAGGCGTTTGATTTATTATCCATGTCAGCTGTTATAGCCATCCAGACAGCTTTTCTTGTATTTATTTTGTCGGTGTGCTTTTCTGAAATCTTATTGCCATGAAGCTGACGTTTATATTTTGCATGAGGGGAATTTTTCTAAATTTGGTCGTATCCCTGCTGGTGAATTAAGCACTTTCTTTGTCTGTCACCTGTGAAGGATTTGCAAGAGGAATTGGAGAAACAGGAGAGCAGTCTGAGAAAGTTTGGTGCAATAACCCACCAACTGCTGAGAGAGTGTCACCCTTCAGTGTCAGATTCGCTCAACAATGCTCTGAAGGATGTTAATGCAAGGTGATCTTATTTGTTTTTATTTTGCTTCTTTAAGAACTTAATTGTTTATTGCACTGTAAAAAATATTGTAGTGCTCTTGTCACTAACCTTTACATTGGTCCATGGCATATTTGCACTCAGGTGGACTGGCTTACTGGAGGAGATTGCAGAGCGCCTTAGAAGCAGCAAAGCCCTGCTTCAGCTGTGGCAACGCTACAAGGAGCTTTATGAGCAGAGCTGCAGCAGCATCCAGCTGCAGGAGGAGAAGGCAGACCAGCTCCTCAAAACCACCTGCAGCAAGGACATTGCTGACGAGGAAGTGTCCGACTGGATCCGAGAATGCAGCGTGAGTGAGGCCACAGCTGTGCCATTGGGACTAATTTTACATCAGAACAAATGTTCAATATATGACTAAGTGTTTCGTGGTTTTAAAGAGAATTTATGCTAAAGTTTCTACCTGCTTTGTCTCAGGAGTTGCTCCGGTCCCAAGCACCAGTGCAGGCCTCGCTTCAGGTTCTCCAAGAACTGGGAGAGCAGCTGAAACAGCAGGTGGACACGTCAGCAGCGTCTGCTATCCAGTCAGACCACCTCTCTCTGACCCAGCGGCTTTCTGTGGTGGAACAGGCGCTCACCAGACAGCTCACTGCCCTGCAGGTAAAACAAAAAGCATTTAGACTCCAAGTTGTCCATTTAAGAAGACAGTCAGCAAGTCAGAATTGTGAGTTTTACACTTCTTAGCTGACACTTCTGTCTCCTCTTCTCCAGACTGGCGTTCAAGACTACGAAACCTTTAATGATCAGCTGGAATCGTTGGGCTGCTGGATAGTTGAAGCTGAGGAGGCTCTGAAGGTGCAAGATCCCAACGGCTCCACTGATCTGACCGTCATCCAGGACCGCATGGAGGAGCTCAAGGTTTGTCGTTGTCTGTTTTTTGTCAGTTAGTTGAACAAATCAACATCTAATCGTCCAAAAACTGAGAAATCTAACAGTTTTCTCTTGCCGTCTTGCAGAGGCTCATGCTGAAATTCAGCAGTATGGCCCCTGAATTAGAGCGCCTCAATGAGCTCGGTTACCGGCTTCCTCTCAACGATTCAGAGATCAAGCGCATGCAGAATCTCAATAGAAGCTGGTCCACAACCTCAGCGCAGACCACTGAGAGATTCAGGTATGATGTAACAGAGAGTAAAAGAAAAATGTGCAAGACTTTAACAACGGGAGTTAAAATGCTGCGTCTCTATTTCTCATCTCATCATTTCTCATCTCAGGGGTCATCCCAGTGAAATGTCAGGACACTAACAAAGTTAAATTAATTGACTAAGCAAACGAATTAAAGACTGACACAAATAGCAGACAAAACAACAAAAATGTATAGTAAAGGCCGCTCTCCCTTGTGACTGAGATTTTAAAATGAATTAGCATCACAATAGCATCTTTTATTCACCCGCTTGTTGTTTTCCTGCAGCAAACTCCAGTCATTCCTCCTCCAGCAGCAGACATTCCTTGAAAAGTGTGAAACATGGATGGAGTTCTTGGTCCAGACAGAAGAGAATCTGGCTGTGGAGATTTCTGGGAACTACCAGAGTTTGATGGAGCAGCAAAAAGCCCATGAGGTTAAAATCCGTTTGAAGTAAAAGACTCCAGAACAGTTGCTTTTATACGTATTTATTAAGCATCAGTGTTTTTTGTTACAGTTATTCCAAGCCGAGATGTTCAGTCGCCAGCAGATCCTTCACTCCATCATCAGTGATGGCCAGAGGATGTTAGAGCAGGGTCAGGTAGATGACAGGTAAAAATCCACAGTATATCTCCATTGTTGTTTGATTACCACCAAACTCCATTACAAACCTTTCTTTGCCAACCGTTATGCTTAAATCTCTTGCAGGGATGAGTTCAACCTGAAGCTGGCTCTCCTGAGTAACCAGTGGCAGGGTGTAGTGCGACGAGCTCAACAGAGGCGAGGAATCATCGACGGTCTGATCCGCCAGTGGCAGCGCTACAGAGAAATGGTGGAGAAGCTGCGCAAATGGCTCGTGGAGGTTTCCCATCCCGCAGAGGCACTTCAGTCAGGAAATACAGTCCCTCTGCAACAGGCTCGCTCCATGCTCGATGCTGTCCAGGTACATGAAAGACTGCCACAGTCTCTAAACCACACTCATCTGATACTGTAAAATATGCAAGTATGCAATAAACATTTCCATTTATAGGATGGGTAGGATCTGTATCAGGTTTGCAGCTTGATTAGAGTTCTTTCTTCCCGGTTCAGCTGAAGGAAAAGGTGCTGCAGCGTCAGCAGGGCAGCTACATCTTAACAGTGGAAGCAGGCAGGCAGCTGCTTCTGTCTGCCGATACCCGGGCAGAGGTGGCCCTACAGGGAGAGCTGACTGACATCCAGGAGCGGTGGAAACGGGCCAGCATCTGCCTGGAAGAACAGAAGAAAGAGCTTGCCACCCTGTTAAAGGTAAAGCACACAAAACACCTGCAGCTTGTGTAGTACACACAACGTCAAGTGACCATGAAGAAATTCTATTATTGTTTTTTTTTGTTTTGTAGGTACAAATTTGTACATTTTTCATTTGTTTTCCTAATTTTCTATCAATAACAACTAAAACTCAAAAAGAAAAACCTAAAACTGCCATTTTAGAGTAATTTATGAAAAAAATGCCTAGTTTGCTGATTTTGTTACATAGTTTGGATGCAGTTGCAACCACTGTTTGTGACACAGTTGTCTATGTATTGTGTCATATTCAGGACTGGGAGAGATGTGAGAAAGGGATCTGCGGATCACTGGAAAAGCTTCGAGCCTTCAAACGACAACTCTCTCAACCTCTTCCTCATCACCACGAGGATCTGCAGGCTGAGCAGATGCGCTGCAAGGTAACGACCTGGGCATTTCATCAAATTGAACTTTTACAACAACATAAGTTTAAAAAGAAACATTCCTTTTGGGATGTTGTCCTAAAAAGTGTAGATGGATAAGGAATTATTTTAATTTGCCTCATCTGGTGAGGTGATGTTCAAGTCCCAAGGTTTGTCTATGAAATGTACAAATCAATGTTTCAACAAGTTTTTTTTTTTCTATAACAGGATCTTGAGAATACATTTGATGGCTGGACTGGTGATCTGGCTCATCTGAATGTACTGAGAGAGTCGCTGTCTTGCTACATCAGTGCTGAGGACCTTTCTGTGCTGCAGGAGCGCATTGAGCTGCTGCATCGACAGTGGGATGAAATCTGCCACCAGGTACAGCTGTCTACACAGGCCTCCTCCATGTCTGATTGTTTAAATATACTGAACGCTGCTTATCTGATGAGACACAGAAGAATTACTTAATTGAAGATGTGGGTCAGAATTTACTTTTCACACACATTCTGTATCACACATTATAAACCATGTAACATATGTAACACCTCTAAGTGCTACTGTTTTTTGCTTTTGTTATGTCCTGCAGTCCCGTCACACACCAGATGGTGTCACTACATTGTAAGATATAAAGGAAGCCACATCCTAGCTGCTGTCAAAGCCAAATTCAGCTCAGATTCAGATTCGTTTCATTGTCATTGTAACGAGTACAACGAAAAGCTGCTCACTATATAGACATATGATAGAATACTAGACTGAGTTTATATTCATTTAGTATTTAATACTCTTTTTTTTTTTGTATATCAACTTGCTTGTTTATGAAAGAAGGTGGTCACCTTACAGTACAGTGTGAAGTGTTTCTTGGAATACGAAAGTTTAACCTAAATTTTACTGTCTGCGTCAGTAACTTTTGCATGCAAAGTTAACTTCACTGCAATCAGACAGCACAGAAACTCGAAACCTTTTTTTTTCGAGTTGCATCCTGTGTGAGCTGGATAAAACACACACACAGGAAACACAGACGTACACACTATCTGCGCGATGCAAATGAAGCAGTCATGGTGCACTAATCTCTGTAACACTGCTTCCTTTTGAGACGTTTTTCGTTTTTATTTGCATTTGGTTGAATTTACTGTGCATGTAGTGATTGTTTTTGTGCACTTTGCGTAGAGATGCAGTTAATTTATATATTGCTGTGCGTCTGCAGTTGTCGCTGCGCAGGCAGCAGGTGAGCGAGAAGCTGAATGAGTGGACTGTATTCAACGAGAAGTACAAGGAGCTCTGCGAGTGGCTCACTAACATGGAGAGCAAAGTGTCCCAAAATGGAGACATCAGCATTGAGGAGATGATCGAGAAGCTCCGCAAGGTAAATAGAAACATGATCTAATGATCTGCTTTCACTGGCTACTTATCAATATGTCAATATCTGCTTTAATTCTTGTCTTCTTTATCCCCTAGCTAAATGCTTTGGTTTACTGCATACAGTGAACCTGACATTCATAGTTTTTACAGCTTTTGTCTCCGTTACAAACCACAATTCTCATTTAAAATCATAATCATAGACTGATAGTTGATATGGATAAGAATACCAGCTGCATCTGTATGCTGCACTTTAATTTGTCATCTCAGTACTTTCTCCATAACAGATTTCATATTTCTTGTATCTTACGTGTTACATATTTGTGCATCTTATATATTAATGGGTCAGAAACACCACACCACAGATGTGCTTAGTTGTTGTAGCTGCTGATTCTCACTCTGAATCTGTTGCTTTTTCAACTGCGGTTAAAGTTTTTAAATGTCCTGGTTGTTTTGCATTGTGTCTCAGGACTACCAGGAGGAGATCACAGTGGCTGAGGACAACAAGCTGCACCTGCATCAGCTGGGAGAACGCCTGGCCAGAGCCAGTCACCAGAGCAAAGCCAACGAAATTGAACAAAAGCTCAACAAAGTCAGTGACCGCTGGCAGCATCTCCTTGATCTCATAGGAGCGAGGTGAGAAGACACTCACACCCGTGTAGAAAGTTTGCTTTGCTGTTTTGATCCCCTGCTGGAGTATTTTGAATGTAAATATGCTGACAAATCGTGTTAACAGAGTGAAGAAGCTGAGAGAAACTCTGGTAGCCGTCCAACAACTGGATAAAAACATGAGCAGTCTGCGCTCCTGGCTCGCTCACATCGAGACTGAGCTGTCCAAACCCATCGCCTACGACTCCTGCGACTTCCAGGAGATTCAGAGGAAGCTCGATCTGCAGCAGGTGACCTAAAATACTACGTAGTGCTTAAGATGTGCACAATTAACATTATAGATTTTCAATATATGACTAACAATTCATTGTTCACCTCAGATTATAAAGAGCTTTACTAGTCAACATATAGGTAGTAAATTTCCCTGGTTTTGAGTTTCCTTTTGCAGACGGTCTCTTAAATGATTTTGTAAAATGTATTTTCTAAAAACCTGAATGAAAATACTTTGTGTATTGTATTTTTTGCGGCCCATTACTGGACAAACTAGCTATTAGCTATTATTCTATTCATGTACTGAGGAACAATACTGGTACAAACACAAACTGGTGAATCATTTGGGGAATCCAACGTCACTATTGTAAAGTTTCAGACCATTATCTTTCTAATTCTATAATTGTCCTTCTCTTTCTCTTTCTCCTTATTTCTTATTTATACTCACTTTCTGTCACTCTATTCTTGCCATTTAGGAGCTTCAGCGTGATATAGAGAAGCACAGTACAGGGGTGGCGTCTGTGCTGAATCTGTGTGAGGTACTTCTGCACGACTGTGACGCCTGCGCCACCGATGCAGAGTGCGACTCCATCCAGCAGGCAACTCGTAGCCTTGATCGCCGCTGGAGGAGCATCTGTGCCTTGTCTATGGAGAGGAGACTAAAGTAAGAGCTCATATGTTAAATGAATATAAAAATAGTGGATAATATGGACATGTATAAATACTACATTCTGTTAATATTTTGATTATATTTTACATTTTTTTTATTTTTGATAGGATTGAGGAGACGTGGCGTTTATGGCAGAAATTCCTAGATGATTTTGCACGTTTTGAGGAGTGGCTGGCCACTTCAGAGAAGACTGCAGCTCTGCCTAACTCCTCCGGTGTGCTCTACACTGTCGCCAAGGAGGAACTGAAGAAATTTGAGGTATTTTGTGCTTACACTGTGTAACCAGTTCAAAGCTATCACAGAATGCAGAAGAATCGTGGCAAACATTGCTATGATTTAGTAGCAATGTTTGGCACGATTCTTTGGGGGAAAATGGAGGAAAATTTGACGTCCCAGGTACAGATAGACATATGACGACATATAAAGCGTGTTTTAAAGAAACATGCATCGATGTGTTTCTGCAGGCCTTCCAGAGACAAGTTCACGAAAGCCTGACCCAGCTAGAGTTAATCAACAAGCAATACCGCCGCCTGGCCAGAGAGAACCGCACTGACTCTTCCTGTCGTCTGAGGGAGATGGCTCATGACGCCAATCAGCGATGGGACAACCTGCAGAAGAGGGTGGCATCCATCCTTCGCAGGCTCAAGGTACAGTGTCCCTTCTGCTAAGTCATATGTTATTACAGCTACATTTCCCTAAAGATTTTGTTTGTTTGCAATTTTCATCCTCAAGTGTGTTTCTAAACTTTTCTTCCCAGTTTGACGTTAGATGTGTGTTTTGACTGTTTATGTGAATGTTAAGATCATGACTAATGAAGCCACGGAAAAGGTTTCGTTGAGCTGAACGTATACAACTCATTTCCGCAGTGTGTAAATGATTCTAAAAGCAACATCTCTTTTTCAAATATGCAGCACTTTATTACTCAGAGAGAGGAGTTCGAGACAGCCAGAGACGGCATTTTGGTTTGGCTGACAGAGATGGACCTTCAGCTGACCAACATCGAGCACTTCTCCGAGTGTGACATTCAAGCCAAGATCAAACAACTCAGGGTAAGTTTGTCGTAATATTTGCAGATTTCTTCATTTTTGATCGATCACAGAATAAGTTTACATGTCGATCTATTGTAGCTTAGGTCATGATTCAAATTTTAATGGAATGACTTGCAAACATGCATAAAAATATTGTTTTTATTTCTATGACTGATAAAGTGGCCGTGCAGTTTTGTTCAATTTAAAAAGTGACCAGTTCTTGTATAATTTAGACTATAGTGTGGAAGGCCTAAATATGTATTAAGAATGAAATCAGGACTTCTTGATGTTTAAAAAAACATGGGAAAAGTCTGTTATCCTTTATTTATTTACACATTTTATAAGCTTTCATGAACTTGTTATATGTAATGTTATTTGCCATTATGAAGAGCAGCTAAACTGACATTGCGTAGTTCACAGTGCAAGATAATCATCACGCAAGTCCTACTAGACATTATAAGCACCTGGAAAATGTGTATATTTGAATACGAGACTCCCATAACATTGAAAACTCCTCTTGCCCGTCAGTCGTTCCAGCAGGAGATTTCTCTGACAACAGCCAAGATCGAGCACATCTTCCACCAGGGTGAGGCGCTGATAGAGAAGAGCGAACCTCTGGATGCTGCTGTCATCGAGGAAGAGCTGGAAGAGCTGCAACGCTACTGCCAGGAGGTTTTTGGTCGAGTGGAGCGCTACTACAAGAAACTCATTCGCCTTCCTGTAAGACCTCAGATTAAAGATGACAATTTTCTTTATCAGTCAGAGAATTCAATCTATGATGGCAAATCTCCATATTCATCAACAGTATTCGACAGTAACGCCCTCTTTTTGAATATATTTTTCATTGATCTTCAGCTTGCAGACGATGACACCGAAGTGTCGTTCTCGGATCGTGAGCTGGAGCTGGACGAACCCTGTGATTTGTCCAGCCTGCCATGGAGTGAACGTCTGGGGGATGGCTTCCTGTCACCTCTGCCCTCCTCCGGTCGCTCAGCCTCCCTGGCAGCCCAGCTCCGGACCGAGCGCTCGGGCAGGGACACCCCGGCAAGCGTGGACTCCATTCCCCTGGAGTGGGACCATGATTACGACCTGAGCCGAGGGCTTGAGAGCGCCAGCAGGGCCCTGAGGGAGCAGCAGAGCGAGGAGGGAGACTTCCTCCATCGTCCTGCCTCAGGCCTGTCAGGTTAGTTTCATTTACACCTACATTTCATGAAGTAAAAACGATTTCTCAGACTTTTGCTTGTAACAAGGGTAAATCTGTTTCTGTTTCTGTGATGTTTAATGTTAAAGTTGGAAGAAAGAGATGTCTTTAGCCTGAATTCAAAAACCTGTGTCATCATGCATCAGTTCAGTGAAAGTGTACATCAGCATGACACTGCAAAATGTTTAGTAGAGTTTGACATCTGACCTGTCTGAGAAACCAACAACAATACATTGGGGTTCTGTAAGGACTGATTTAGTGAGTGAAGTGTTTTTCCTGTGACTGTCGGTGCATCAACAAGGTTAAAGGCAGCAGTTAATCAGCTCTTGAAGTCAAACATTGTCAAGCCCACTGCTGAATGTGTGTACTGTATAATGTTTCTTCCAGATGTAGTGATCCCAGAGAGCCCTGAGGCCTATGTTAAACTAACAGAACAAACACTGAGGTCCTCCACTGGTAGGCAACAGCAGACCCCAGCATGCCACTTGTGTTTGGGGCCAGAAATAACAGCCTCACTCTGAGTGATACCACACTTATAGCGTATTCACCGGCTTGGTTGATTTGTGTTGGTTTCCTCTCTTATACACACTTTGGGCACCACTTCCTAACACCGGGGAATAGGATCAATTCCATTTTTCTCTCTTCAATTCGCTGGTTCTGCGTTGGGCTCTAATTCAGCAGAACGGAAATGGAATTCAGCCTAACCCTTCTTTCTAACTGGCTTTTCTTACTTTTGTTTGACTTGCAGTGTGCTGTGTAGCTAACCTGTTTGGATTTTTTTCATATGCATTTTGTGTTTCAGAAAAGCATGTTGGTTTATTTTTGTCACAGCGAGCAAGTCTGAACTGGTAGAATCTAATAGAAGGGATTGCAGATTTGTTTAAAGCTGTCATACACACGGTTCACACGGAAGCAAATCCTCTAAGAAAAAGGCTTTGAACGCTCAGTTATTTCAAATGAGGGATGCGGCTCCTGATGCAGGTCGACCTGGGGAGCACTGCGGCATGTTAAACTGCACCATGAGTGACAAGTGGTCGGTAAAACCAATCTGCAGTCCTGTCTACTTCTCCTCATTTTTTGCTCTTGTGTTTCTCTATCTGATGGGGCCTTACCTTCTCTTGGGTAGTTAAGCATATTTCAAATAATCACAATGACCAAATATTTATTTGTGTTCTACAAAAATGACGAGTTGATGTTGTGTCAACAGGGGAGGTCGCCTCTGCAGACTCTCAAATTCACCCTCTCGATGTCAGCCGGTTCCACCTACAACAGATGGACACCAGCCGCAGCCGCACTCCCACCAGCACCGAACTGGACGCCTCATATATGGGATACGTACGTGTTACTCTTCCAGCTAAATGCAAATTAAATGACTCGTTCATTGAGTCTTTTTGTTGACTTAACTGTGCATTGAAGCATAATTAATTCTTCTTTGTCTATTTATGTGCAGTTTGCCACCAATACATTGGTATAAGACTCAAAAATCAGTTTGTTTAAATAATTTATTCTAAAAGTATATATATGTATTATATTAAAATACATAATAATATTTTGTCAGACTACAAATATAACTTTAAGTGTTTGCGCCACTATTGAGTTTAAAATATTTGTCAGAGGGTTAAAATGTATGTCATATCCTGAAATACTCAATCTAACCTGCCTACACTGTCTGTAGTAACCCCACATCCGTCTGTTCTGTAGATGCGACTGCTGGGTGAGTGTCGTGGCAGCATCGACACCGTGAAGAGGATGGGCTTTGAGCTGAAGGAAGAAGAGGATACAGTGTCTGGACTGGCAGATCCCAGTAGCTCAGAATCCCAGACATCAGGTAGTACTTCACCAAAACATTTTCTGCAGACATGTATCCTACATTACCATAAATGTAAATTCACCTAAGAGCATACGCTAAAAATGTGCACATGTTATCATATCAAATGAAGGAAGATCTGAATAACCTAGCCTGCTCTGAAAAGAATACAACGTATGTGATACAACATATAACAGCCCTTATAATGACCAAGATAACAGCAGTAATGGCAATGCATATTACCTTGACAATAAGGACTCAAAGCGGGTAATGTTTCTCAAAAGGAAGGTTTGAAATGTGTTTATGTTGGCAGACTCTTATCCAGTGGGATGAAACTCTGGGAAATGCAGCTAACAGTCTTTTTTTTAAATCTCATCTTTGTTGTATCTTTTTTTTCCCTCTTTGTCTGTTCTATTTAGGAGTAATTGAGCGCTGGGAGCTCCTGCAGGCTCAGGACCTCAGTAAAGAGATGCGCACGAAGCAGAACCAGCAACAGTGGCAGCAGCTGAACTCTGACCTGAACAAAATTTGGACTTGGCTGGGAGAAACGGAGGAAGAGCTGGAGCAGCAGCGGAGACTCGACCTGAGCACGGACATCCAGACGATTGAGCTGCGCATCAAAAAGCTCAAGGTCTTACTGTCGCCTTTTTAATTGAACCTTTTCTTTTTTTGTTTCTTTCTTCTTTTTTTGTTTTTTTTTTTACTGTTAACTTCTTTTGATGACATTACCATTACTTTTTTTTGTTTTTATATAGTTTTATTAACTGTATAATGTTGGTCTACAGGAACTGCAAAAGGCATACGACAAGCGCAAGGCTATTGTGCTTTCCATCAACCTGTGCAGTGCTGAGTTCCTGCAGACAGACACAGAAGAGTCCAGAGAGCTGCAAGCCAAATTAAAAGACATGAACAACCACTGGGACAAACTCGGCAGCTCACTGGAGGAGTGGAGGTCTTCGTTACAGGAAGCTCTCATGCAATGCCAAGTGAGTGCTATTCAATTCAATTATATTTGTGAATCTTCTCATACGTGTACAGCAGTTGAGTCTGATCTGCGTCTGATCAACAGGATTTCCATGAGATGAGCCACGGTCTGCTGCTCTGGCTGGAAAACATCGATCGCAGGAGGAATGAGGTGGTTCCCATTGACCCGATCCAGGACAGTGACACTCTCCACGAGCATCATAAAACACTTACGGTAATGAATCTTAGCTTTACTTCCAGGCATGACCATAGATTGTATATAAAATATGGGTGTACCCAGTATGACATCACCCATTGGTTTGTGGACTGCCTCAAGGTGTCTCAATGTACTCAAACTACCCTGCTTTGTGATCTATTTTCCGCTTAGTAGGAATATGATTTATAAAATGAAAATTATACTGTACTGAAGGAGACTTGTAACAATAGATTGAGACCATAAACTCATTAGGAAAATGTTTGCTGAGGTAATAAATCAAGGAAGATGTTGGGTTATGTTCTCATAGACTTCTTTACAATTGGCTTCTGTTTGTACCCTGAGGTGTTACAATGTACGGCTTTTCCGCATTGGCATCACTTTCAGACCTGGAGGCTGTGTCCATCTTTTATACACAGTCTATAGACATGATAACACCCTTAACTAATAAACTGAAGCTTGTTTCGACATATTTCTGCTGTATTTAAGTAACATTCGACTTTACCTCAAATCCAGTGCAAGAGACCACGTTAATATTTCTTATTTAACGTTTATTTTTTCTTGTTTTTGAATTTACGTCTTAAATTTCAAATCCCCACAGCAAATCCGCCAGGAGCTGCTGGACTCTCAGCTTAAAGTCGCCTCCCTACAAGACATGTCCCTCCAGTTGCTGGTCAACTCTCAGGGCAGCGACTGCCTGGAGGCCAAAGAGAAGGTTCACGTCATCGGGAACCGCCTCAAACTGCTGCTAAAGGAAGTGACCCGAGACCTGCGAGAGCTGGCCAAGATTCTGGACATCACAAGCAGTCAACAGGTAGAGCTTCATTTACTTCTGTGTTACCTGTACGACTCTGACTTGACACCTTGAGATTTTACAAACAGCCTTTCATATTTATTGCAAATTTCAGGGATGAATATTTCCTCCAGTTCTCTGCTTCTTTGTCCAAAGCTTTTCAAACCCATTTAGTTTAATCTCACTTGCTGATTTTGTACTTTGTTCATCATCTGATTTGTGTTTTCTGTTTAACTACATTTAAAAACATTTCCTTGTATTAGGGGTCTTCATTAGGAGGCCAAAGTTTTACAGGCATCTGTAGAAACAACAAGTTATACAATGTGTTTTCCAATATGCTTCTTTATTTCGTTCCTGTGTCAAGTTTTAGGATTGCATCAGTGTTTTTCTTTTTCTCATTAGTAAATAAGTGAAAAGGTAACAAAAAAGTCTGGACTGTTAACTGTAAAGGCTTTTTTTTCTAAGCTGAGGTGTCACCACCCAACAATTAAACTGCACCTTGCACATTGGGTCATTGCCAAGGATTCACATGAGTTTGGTTAAGTTTGGTTTGTTTTTTTGTTTTCTAAAGTATTTAAGAAAATCGTGTTGAAGCCACAGTAGTTAGAAATGTGGAAAAAGCAAAAACAAATGCCAGAATGTGAAAATACAACCCTGTCCCTGCAGCTTTACCCACCGAAGCACCTCAAAACCAGATATGCTCAAGCATGTGTACACTCTTAAAATACATTTAAAATAGTCAAGCATAATAATAAGCTGCTCTTTATAGTATTTCCATTGATCTACTGGCATTTGACATGGGCTGCATCTTCTAAAGCCTGAAAACAAAGCGAGACGGGAGTGTAGAAGTCTAGTTAGCTGTCACACCACTTGAATTACAATCTTCTGAAAGGTTTTTGTAGAATTTTTCGCGCAATAACATCAAAATATTACTGCCCGCACCGACTTTAACAAGTCAGGGGGCCATCTTTTTCACTGGAGAGCCACATTTCAACAACAGATCTGCTGCTATGTACCTTCCACTATTGGATATCTCACATGTTCCTCTTTTTCTGTCTCTGTCTTTGCAAATGTTTTCATTGTCAGGATCTGTCCTCTTGGTCGTCTGCCGATGAGCTGGACACATCTGGTTCCCTCAGTCCTGTATCAGGAAGGAGTACACCGAGTCGGCGACGATCGGTAACGTTTAAGCCTCCATGTACATGCTGCTCTATGAGAACCAGGCGTTTGGTAACCCCCCACTAGGACACGTACAGTAACTTGTGCCCCGAATGCCCCGCTGAAGTCCAGATTCATCCCTGTCATCCCAAGATCTCTCCTCACACCTTTCTACACCTCCACAACCTGCTTTACACTCCCTCCCTCTGGATTCTGAACTTTTTCCCAACCTCTTCTCGCACGTTTTTCTCCTCCCAGGCAATCTGGGGAATCTTTTCTTTCTAACTTTATATTTCTACCTTCCTTTTCTTGGCAGACCTTTTTCAGTTCTGCTCTAGTTGTCTCTTTTTCTCTTCCAAACTGAAACCTCTCCTCTAACTGAGACCTTCCTCTAAATTCTTCTCACTCTAGTTTGTTTTTTTCCCCCCTGTAGTCTTATTCTTAGTAATACTGGCTATCATGACACTGCTAAAATTATAACATGAGCATAGAACATGTAGTTGGTTTTGTGATTTAGCGAGCATGACTTCGTATTTGTTTTTATATTGTCAGCAACAAGAATGAGAACGCAATCAGTCCAAATAAGCATGTCATTGCTTATACTATGTGTATGTTACTAAATGTCACTGTTACCAAAGAGATTCATGCATCTCATTGCATAATTTGTAGCTTCCTATTTGCCCTTTATTGCACTCACAAAGGGAAGCAATTCAAAGTAGTCATGCACGATGAAAAGCCAGATTCCTTGTAATTACGGGTTACGAAAATCTGTCACCTTCACGTATGATTTTGTTGCTGCTCTTCTCTCATTTTGGGTTTTTTCTTTTCATCGATAGCTTTGTCTTGATTTGCCTGGACTGAAACATACTTTCTTTCTTTTACCTCCCCTCCCCCCCCTGTTCATTGCAAACAGCAACGGGGCAAATGTAGTCTGTCACAGCCTGGACCGTCTGTGAGCAGTCCACACCACAGGTACCTTTCTGTTGGTTTCTAGCACACCCAGAAGATAATGGAACTCATCAGCCCATGATGCGCTTGGAGACCGGTTCATGCTTTCTAATGCAACATTTAAAGAACAAAACAAAAAAAAACAACAACTCCCAATTCCTCTTTATTGATGCTTGTGCCAGTTTAGCAGCTCATGATAGTGAATTCCATCATCTTCTGTCAGCCTAGACGCTCTGTGTAGGTTAGGCGGTGAGGTGAGTGGCAGCCCCACACATCCTTGATAAAAGAGTGTCACAAGGAATGGTGCAAGGCCTCTTCTCCGCCCGTGTCTTTGGCTGCTTAATATCGCTAACCGGAGGGCGTTTCTTAACACAAATACTTCCCAACATCTAACTCTCCCTTTGCTAGCGCGCACACACACACACACCTTTTTTTTTTCCTCAAATTTCCGAGCCAGTAAATGTCTGCAATGAACAATGCAAAGGCTGCAGTTTCTCTTTCTCTCTCTGGCGCTATCTCTCTATGTCTCTCTCTTTTGTACGTGACATTTCTTCTTCCTCTGCTGCTGCTATCTCACTGACTATCCACCATCTCCTCCCCTCAGTCTGTCATCTGTGAGTCTCACCTCTCAGGTCTCCATTTGTCAAGTGGTAAAGGGGCACTTTTGGTAACAATAAAGTCACAACCTGAGTGTAATTCATACGCCATTTCGCTCATGCATTCCTGGAGTGACTGATAACTTTAAAATATATGTTTAAAGAGCCCATTCTCACAGTAGGTATGTAAATAAGCTCCTATGTATTTGTAATTCCCTTTAAGTAACCATGTCGTCTAACATTTGAGGCTGTAAGAAGACAGTTTTTACTGAGGGTGATGGTGACTTTAACCCTCTGAACCCCAAGCAGTGTCTGGACGATTTAGTTTCTTTTTTTTTTTGGTCACATTTTTACACACTCTGGGCTTTTTCAAGTCCTGCAACTTCATAGAAACAGCACAACCAAGGCTAGAAGTAACTCAAAGGTGACTTTTAAGCAGTATAACAGAGACATAATGTGATAAATGAGAAAACAAAAGAGACAAACTAATATTTTTCATGCTACTCCGGCCATCAGCTTGGGAAAAATGTTTCACCATGCAGAATTATATTTTATTTTCCTCCCAATCTCTAATTAATTTCCATACACGTTTCCTTACTGCTCTGTGTGAACACTACCTGCAATTAAGCCGAAAAGTGCCTGAGTTTCTGTCATGTGACTTCTGGTCGCAGCTGCAGGCTTTATTAGTTGCATTGAGGAGCTTAGAATTTTTTGTTTTTAACATTATCTTCTTACTATGAACACTTCCTTTTTTGACATATTTTTAAACAAGACATATAGAGTAAAGAAGCTGATGAGATATCAAGATTTTTGGCTTTTTTTGAGGGTTATTTTTCTCAATGCAGCTGTCCTTCACACGTGACTAGTTCAAAAAAACACTGGAAAGTTGAAAATGTACTGATTCTTCCAGTTTTCACAGTTTCTAGATCTTAAAAAGTCAACACACCATTCAAACTTGCCCACAGGTTTTGGGGTTCAGTGGGCTAAATGAGACAGTAAAATTAATTTAATAGTGTTTCGTGTAATCTGCTTATTTGTTTTCTTGCTGAGAGCTCTCTGACTTAGAAGTGGAGGTGGTTAGAAACAGCCAGGCTGGCTGTTTCCTTCTCCCAGGCTGTCTCTTTAGCTCCAGCTTCACATTTAACATCATACTTTATAAAATGGTATCAAACTTATCATCTAACTATAATTTTAAAAAATTGAATTTCCATGTTTCCCAAACTACTGCTTAAAAACAAGCACAGCTAAACTACCTTGTCAAAGAAGCTGTTTCTAATTGCTATGCTCTTCTTGCCTCGGCATGCTTTGCATTTTTCAACAGGACACAAACTTTCAGAGTCCGTTGTTAAAAACAAGAACATGTTAATATTCAGCTGATACTTGCAGCATGCCTTTTGTCTTTTATCCTAACACCTTTTACAAAGGAATGCAAGCTCACGTATTAAATGTACTCGTCTGGTGCAGGATTGCAGTATGTCTGCCTTGAAGGCTGTTTGTGACTGTCTTTGTAACTGTGTTGATCCACCCAGTCTCAGTCAGCATGTAGATCACAATGTTAAACATTGTCCCAACATTGCTTTCACCTATGTTGGCAATGTCTTCCAACCATAGCATGGTGCTTATGTTGAAGCACTGCCATGCAGTTCCCCCTTCACTGAACTGAGATCTTATTTGGATTGAAAACAGGCACCTGAACAATGAAGCCTGTGCAGAGGATATTAAATTAGGATGTGGTCCAAGTGAAATTTCTTTATTGGGTTAGACAAATGTAATTTGTTAGTTATTTTTTGGAGCCTATTTTTGTAGAAAAGACAAACAGTCTGACATTTAATGGTGTTGCAATGTGATTATGCAGTTGTGACAGCAGTAGTTCAGGTGAGAGAGGGACTTAGTGCGTCCTCCTCGATCGACCTTGTTGACTAAACCTCAGTGTGTGCTGCGTTTGTGGATGCGTGTGTGTGATCAGGTCTCGCAGCGACGTTGGATCCGCTTCCTCCCCTTCTGACTCGGAGACGCCGTCGGCTCGTAGGTCCTCGTTTCTGTGGCGCGTCCTCTGGGTCGCGCTGCCTCTCCAGCTCTTCCTGCTCCTGCTCGTGGTCTTTGCCTTCCTGCTGCCACTGTCCGAGGAGGACTACTGCTCTCAGTCCAACAACTTTGCTCATTCCTTCTACCCGATGCTCAGCTACACCAACGGGCCGCCTCCGGTGTAGGTGGGCCGCTCTGACCACGTTTGACTTCTTGCATCACCTGGTATCTTTGAAGTCCTGTTGGGAGCAAAAACTAACCTTGGTCATCCATTTGTACTACAAAAAAAAACAAAAAAACAGCTGCCATCTCCAGTTAATATCTTTGTGTGTAGCACATAGGATCAAGCATCTCACTATGTTACTCTGTGTAATGCTGTGTCAGTTAAGGAGCATTTTTTTTTGGTGTGACAAATCTGGAGAGACTCGGGTTTGTGCCCACAGTGGACATCAGCTGGATGAACTGTTCACTCAGTGGTGTGTTGTATGTCTCTGAAGGGAACCGTCAGTGGATAACACCAAAGTAAAAATGCTGAATTATAGCCTGTGAATCTGCTTGTAACCGAAAAATTTGTAAACAACAACAACAAAAAAAAAAACATTTAATATATCTTACATTGCAATTATTTTTTTACCTGTATTTTGGCATGCAGTTTTAATCTTTTGCTTTTTATTTACTTTCATCCTTCACTGTGTCTGTGGTAAACAATCCATTTTTAACTTGAATTACATCGATTCATGTCCGAGTCATTTAAGCCAAGTCGAGCGTTTTAATATCGAGACACAGTTCAAGAGTTTAAAATCAGTCATCCATGGTCTTTATACATTCTGCTGTTTTATTTTTTAAAAGTATCGAATCTGTCTTTAAGATTGAGAATTATGACATATAGAAAACTATTGTATATTTTGTATGAGCGTCGGTTCAGTATCAAATGTATAACAGTCCAAGATTATTTAACATGTGTATATAATGCAAAAAAATTAATATGAGAAATGTATGTATATGCGACCATCAGAAACAATGAATGCCAAATCCTCATTCTGATATTTGTCTTTTTATTGGATTTCTTTATCATCTGCTTTTTGTATGTGCATTTTAACTTGCTTTTTAGGTAATTCCTTAACATTTTTCAACACTTCAAGTTATATTTGGCATGAAAATAGTGAATAAATTTAGGTTTCGTGAAGGGGAACCGCATCGCCCGGACAAGCAGACCTGCAGCTAGAAACATCCACAGCAGAGGAGTCGGGAAGGATTTGCGGCGGATGAAGCCATTGGTGAGTAGAGCAGCTCCAGGGTGGGTTAACGTGATGATGAAGGTGATGATGAGCATGAAGAAGGTTCTCAAGTAATTCGATGATTTTATCATTTGGATGAGTCAAAGCTGTAGCGTCCAGGCCCAACATCTGAGAAACCACCATCCGGAAATCCACCAACTGAACAATGGAGGACAAAAAAAGTTGATTGAAAATGTGCTTTTTATTTTCTGGGAAACAAGATGTTGCAGAATGTCGTATTTATTGTTCCTGACCTCTCTCTGGCTCTCAGACAGCTGAGCCAAACTCTGCCTGAGGGTGCTGAGCTGCTGCTGGTCCTCCCTGGTCTTCTTCTCTTGGCTCTGCAGGTCTGAACTCACTGTGCTCAGCTTCTTCTCCACCTTTGCCTTCACATCCACCAGCTGATCCAGCTTCTGTTTCTGCTCCTGCATGGTCTGACTCTGTTCCACGACTTTCAACTTGACATAGCAGAGACCCGATCGGGTGTTGGTGTTTATTCAGTGAATCAACAGCTGCTTTATTTGTGTGTATTGGCTCTCAGATATTCAGATACTTTGTTAAATGTGCATCAGGACCAAGTTGCTTTATGTAACAGATTCAGAATTACAGTATTTTCCCCCAAACGTACCACAAAATGAACACAAACACACCAAACATCATGAGGTGAAAATGCCTCTGGAGTGAAACTGTGTCCAAACCCTTCTGCCCTCTACCTTGAGCTCACTGGTGTGGGAGAGCTGGGCCTTGAGCTCAGTGTTGGACAGCTTGGTGGCCTTCAGTTCGACTTGCAGACGCTCCACTTTCTTCTGCAGCCTCCTGACCTCCAGATGAGCATCATCTCGTTGCACAGCCAGCGCTGATCGACTCCTCTTCTCCTCCTCCAGCTCTGAGAGCTTCTTCCTCAGGAGCTGGATGTGGAGTCCTTTGCTTTCTAGTTGGTCTTTCTGTGACTTTAACTATTAGGAGCGGGAATACTTTGATCAGAGGAGCATCACTTGTCATGCAACACACTTGTAGAAGCTTGTGACAAAGATTATTGTGGTCCAGATGTGAGTAAATATCACAAGTGTGTTGACTACCTTTCTCTGTAAGCTGTAAGTCAGGCTTTTACTCTCCACCAAAGCATTTCCCTCGTGTCTGACAAGTTGCTCTGCACGTGACAGGATGAGTTTCAGCCTCATGTCGAAGCCCAGATCCACAGCAATACCGTCAACCTTCATCATCTCTGACAGCTGCTCCAGGAACTCCTCATGCTGTTAAAGAAATAATCAACACCTAATCCTTATTACCTGCCTTCATTGTGCATTTACTTGTACCTGTCACATATTTCCAGCCCTGCAGCTTCACTCACCTGCACTTTGCTGTGTCTCAGCCCGTCTCGATGCATGTCGGCTGTCAGCAGCTCGGCCTCCAGACCCTGCAGTCTCTCCCTCAGGTCCTGGACTTGCTGCTCTGCGAGCTGAGCTCTCAGTTGTGTGCTTTGCTGGAGCTCCATCTGCTCAGTCAGCTGCTCAGAGACACGACGCAGCCTCGCCTCCATGTCTGACAGCGTCTGCAGAGCCAGAGCAGTAAAACTGGGTAGTTACAAGCCCAAGTGTTAATGTACAGACATAACTGTACTGTAGTACTTGGAAGAAGTATTTAGATGTAAAAGCATTCCATTACAGGTATAAGTTCTGCAAAATTTCCTACTTTACAGAAAGTATATAAGCATTAGCAGCAAAATGTAGTTATAGCATTAAAGCCTAATATACGAACATTTATAATGTGATTAGATTATTTATAGGGAAGCATCAGTGTGTCCGCAGCAGTTACTGTTTCTGCTGAGGCTGGAGCTCGTTCACACACAGTTTTATATATTAATCAGATAATTTATGAGTGAAAAGAAGAAGAAAAACATTCTGATAGATTTGTTGGTTATTGGCTTTTTTTGCGGGTGAGATATTGGATCATTTAAACTTTTGCTTAAATGAAATCATGTGAAAAGTTTTGAGGAAACATCACAATTTTGTGGAGTAGAGAACAACTCTGACATCTGAAATGTGACCCCAACTTCATACAGCTTTAACACAACGGAAGAAAAACCATCAGGAAAGCACTGGTTTAATCTTTAACAACGTATTGTGTTGTAAAAGTGTTTTCTGGTGTGCATTGTGTCAGATTTCCATCTTAAAAGTAATCAAAGCTGTCACATAACTGTAGTCAGTAGAAAGTACAATATTTCCCTCTGGAATGTAGCTGAGCAAAAATAAAAATTAGCATAAAATGTAAATAGTTAAGTACAAGGACTTCAAAATTGTACCTAAGTGCAGCACTTGATTTAATGTACTTATGACTTGATTAATTTAATTCTAAGCTGTTTTACAGTTTTTCCTGTCAGTCTTATGTGACAGACTTGGTTTGTTTTCCGATTAATAATAAAAATGTAAAAAAATACCAAATAGTTTATAATTTAAATAAATTGTATTAAATAAGCCAATAGAAATGTGAACAAAATTAGCTCTTCTGCAAGTGGCTGCAAAATGAAATGCTGAATATAATTTCTCTGAATGCATCAGAGAAATTGATCGTATAGTAAAAGATATCCTTTTTTTGGCTGCAAATACAAGTACATGCACAGTGTTTATATAGCTGTATTTTGCTCATAATATTTACTTGATATTATTTACTTGAGTAATTGATCTTCTTCCATGACATTTTATATTATTTTAGACAACATAATATATTAACAACTGTAATGCATGTTTTAAATGCTAGCAAATTGTTTGTCATAAAAAACATGACACTTTTCAAGTAATGTGTGTTCATGCAAAAAAACAAACACAAGTTAGGTAACATTGTTGAATTCCTCTTCTTGCAGTAAAGGGCCAAAACTCTAATTTAGTGCAAACAAGTGTGTTTTGTTGTGATTGAATAAAGACCACAAGTTGAAATGCGTTGGTCTTATGATAAAGTTGGTATTTATGTCCCAAGTGTTGTTGGATTGTTTACTTTTAAAGACCTTGGTAGTCGTATCAGAAATCCCCCGTGTGATTCGTCACCTTGTTGCAGAGGTTGTCCAGGTTCTGTAGAACCTCTCTCTCTTTCGGCAGGATGACGTCCTCAGACCTCTCCTGCAGGACCTCGACCACCTTCTCCAGGAACATCTGCAGTTTCCCCTCAGCTGCCTGGGTCTTCCTTTCTAGCTCCTCCACCTGTTTCTCCAAACACTGTGACTCTCTCCTGGCTGCCTCTATCACTCTCCTGCTGGCTTCAAGCCTCTCAGTCAGGGTGTGCTTCTCCATCTCAACGCTCCTCCGCCCCACCGTCAGGCCGTCCAGCTCCTGGAAGACACAAAAAACACCACAGTGCTGTCAAAGGGGTAATTCCAGAGCAGAACTCACTGAAGAGAAGGACGTCATGTCCTGGATGGCTACTTTATTGACTAATTTCAGTATTTATACCTCAAAGCATTACATCTGACTACATTTAAAACAACAAATTAATACAGAAGCACTATTTATCCCCCACAGTTTTATTACTTACTGTGTGTGAAGGCTGTTTGCCCATTTTGACCTTCAACACCCAGCATTTAGAGGTTGTAACAGCATTGTAAACACTATTAAGGAGACTTTTGTGTTGTGAAAGTACCACTTTGAGGGAATCCATTGCGGCTGCACTGCTGGCGGTCCTCCTCCTCTCCTGGTCGAGCTCAGCCACCAGCCTCAGCACCGTCTCTCTGCTGGCTTTACACTCCACCTCGCAGGACTTCACACTTTCCTCCAGAACAGCAATCCTCATCTTCAGCCTCTCCTTCTCGTTAGACTGGCAGTTTTAAAACCCACATAATTATTATATTAGATATTCAATAGAAAGTGTTTGTTTTAACGTTTGTGTCTAGGCTATTTGAATACAAAAAAAAACTGCCAACTTAAGGAACAATTTAGTTCTCGCACAGAATGATTGAATCCAGTGGATATTTTAATTATCAAAACATACCTCATCAGACTTTTCCATAATTAGAAGTGTTGCAGGACAAGTGTACAGCTGGAGATAGTTGGTTCTGTTTTAAGAAGTCTCCTGGCAACACCAAACACAGGCTCCACCAGGTTTAACCAGAGGAGGTGCTGTAGTCGGGACTTCATCAGGTTGTGTAGGTGAAAAGTTACAGGTGTTTCCAAAACACACATTAGAGAGATTTAGACCTTTGGGTGGATGTTGATCAGCATATATGAAGACAAAGAAAAAAATAAGTTCCAGGAAGAAGACATTTTAATATGTAGTCTATTTATTTTTGTTGTTGTTGTCGAGTTTCACATCGAGCTGTGGATGGACTCCACTACACATTTTGGACTTTTTTTTCCCAGTCAAGAACTGAATCAATATGATACAACTTTAAGAGAGCTTAACAACAAGAAAGCAACTAAAATCAATTATATGTTCAACATTTTTTAAAACAGATTTTATTTTAAATCTTTTTATTCAGAAATATGCATCAACTTACCTTGTACTTTAATTTTTATTTATTTCCATTTAGGTACCCCCAGCAAGAACAGTTTGTTTCCTGTTAATATTTTTAATGTTCTTCAG
Organism: Stegastes partitus; assembly: GCF_000690725.1. Taxonomy (NCBI): domain Eukaryota; kingdom Metazoa; phylum Chordata; class Actinopteri; family Pomacentridae; genus Stegastes; species Stegastes partitus. Next base: position 297,958 of record NW_007578233.1, read on the forward strand.
AAAAAAATAAATGTACAATAGACTTTATCCATTTGGAAAGTTATTGGGTTTTGATTTAAATTAAATGCAGGACCAATTTAATTTGTTGTTAAACAGGTCAAGCAAATGTGCAAAATACCATAAAATATAATAACAAAGCAGCTGATGGACATGAAAGTCAACTAAAAGGGTTTTAAGGCCATGAGTTCTGTCTTTCAGGTAGCTCCAGCCTGAGTCTTCATCTGTACATAACGTATTCAGGAGTGTTTGTTTTTGTTTTTTATTTAAATGAAAGCAGAACTTAAAAAAAAAAATAAAAAAATATGGCCCAAGATCAACTCATCTATTATTCTGATCGCAACAGATTGGCGATAATATGATATAGTTCATTAAAAACGTTGTGCAATTACTTTTACAGTTTTTAAACGTCAGGGTTCTTTACCAAAGTCAGAGTTTTTTTTTTCTGTCATGTTTACAATATTGTTGCAGATATTTTTCTGTTTCATAATTTTGGTTTATTGTGTTATGTGACTTTATGGAGTGAACCTTTTCTCCTTATTAGCATCTGCATCTCTTCTTCTGGACTGTTTAAGTCATCTATCCATCCATTATCTATACACTGCTTAATCCTCTCTATGGTCATGGGGGGCTGGAGTCTATCCCAGCTGACTCAGGGTGAAGGCAGGGGACACCCTGGACAGGTCACCCGTCTATCACAGGGCTACACTTAGAGACAGACACCAAGCACAATCACACCTATGAATCACCAATTAACCTCAACATGTTTTTGGACCTTGTGGGACGAAGCCGGAGAACCCGGAGAGAACCCACGCTGCACGGGGAGAACATGGAGACTCCACACAGAAAGATTCCGGTGCCCCCACCAGGACGTGAACTGGCAACCTTCTTGCTGCGAGGCAACAGTGCTACCAGCTGCGCCACCCTGCAGCCCTGTTTAAGTCATCTAAATTAATATGAATTAAAAATGTATGAACAAAAGTACTTCCAAGGCAAACCTTTATAACTGAATGAAAGAGAAATAATTTGTCAAGTAAACATGTGAAAGAAGAAGCTTTAACTTTTAAAATTTTAAATCACTTATATTCATCCAAGCACGTCTTACATGGAAGGTTTAATTGGGAAAACAACGGGTGAACTCTGTGAGAGAGATATTGTGAATGTAGAACATTTTGTCATTCATTTTAAAACCTGTGCAGGAGTTGTGGCTGAAGGAGAAAAACTTGAACAAACTATTTGATTTTGTTTGGTTAACACTTTACATAGACCAAAATATCTAGAGGTTAGGGCCTGCATCAATGGATTAAAGAATAACATCAGGTTTTTCACAAAATCTCTTTATTACATGACAGCCTTGTTTATGTTGCTTGAATAAGACTCTCAATCATCATACATTTATTTTTGGATAATTTATCAAATGCTGTATTTTGTATAACAAAATTAAAAGTTATATTTAAATAAAAAGAAAGAAAGAAAGAAAGAAAGAAAGAAAACTTTAAAACCAGAAGAGCCTGACAAAACAGTAGCGTCCTGCAAGTCGCTACCCGCGGCTTCATGTCGCTTTAAGATGACGTCAGATCAACCCGGAAATGACAAAACTTTATTAGTAAAAACATTAAACACGCCTCCTCCTCGGTCTGTCCGCCAAACTCATGTAGCTATGTTCACAGTTGTATTTTATCAAAACGCTTCACTCAGTTGCCGTTTTCACACACCGTGAATCATTTTAACTTCGTCTTGATCTGAATCGCTGCTTTTTCATTGCTGGTAAGCTAACTGGCGGCTAACCGTGTGTGCAGCACACTGATCTGCAGCACGTTGATCACTGACTGTCTGACTGCTGATCACTTGTACTCTAAAGTTAACACCAGATATGTGAGTTTATTAGTTTTTGTGTGTGTATTATTCCCATAGTTTGTTTGTTATGGCTAAATAATAGACAGGGTGCTAGTGAGGATACGGCTAGCTGCTGTAGTCAAGGTCAGACCTGCTTGTTTTGGTTTCTATTGTTGTGTTTACATTGGATTTAGGATGTATAAAATGTAATATGTCAAGTGTAAATCAGTAGATAGTAAGAACTGCTGGAAAAAACAGTATTAGTGAGTGTTCAGGTATCTATTTAGTGACAGATCCAGGTTGGTTTACTGAGTTCTGTAGTTCTTGTATGTTAAATTAGATAACACAATCATTTACCTCCCTTCAGTTTTCCTCTTTTCTTGCTTTTCAACTGTAAATTATTTCCTTTCTAATCTGACCTTTTTGACTTGAACTTACAACAAAAAGACTGCTTGTATGATGAAACAGTATTGTGGCTTTAACTGCATCATAAAGACACAAGAACAATTTTGAAATGCAGTGAAAGAGGAAAAATTTCAGAGTGATATCACTTTGTATTGAATCAGCCTTTACTCCATGGTAACACAAGCAAAGTCGTCTTGTATGAAGGCTGAAGAGACAAGAGTGGTAAAGTGATTAACACATTTTGTTGCTGAGTGGAATCTGATCTGGTTGATGAATCCAAAATGCCATTATTCAGCTCTTGAAGTTGCACTAACTGCACTTTCCTGTGTTGCAGCTCACCTGCACGTCTGCAGAAGATGCTTCTCCGGACGTTGCTTTGCAGACTGGGAGCTCCGCGGCCTGCAGACAGTAAACCAGTCTGCCTTTTTGCCTCGGCCAGTCTCTCCCAGTCTCTCCAGCCCCACAAGTATGAATCCAAACCCAGGACTCACTCTGCTCCGTGGATCTTTTCAAGGACCTGCCATTTGAACTCTCTTCACCAACAGCACCGAGGACTGGCTGTTTCAGGTGGATTTAAAAGCCTAAGCGGTGCTTTGTTAGGTGACCCCAGGACACTGACTAATTGTAAAAGTGGACAAACACGTTTTTATTCGTCCAGCTTTGTAAAGACGGTGTTAAAATCAAATTTAAAACCAGTAGCAGTGCCTGGAATAAGGGCTCCCAAAGGACCACGGACAAAACAACCCTCTCGAGCCAATCAGCCTTCGCAGAGCGAGGTCAAGGTGATTAACCTGTGCTAATTCTTTTATCATTTAATACATGTTAAATTTTGGTTCGATGATTTACTCGGATGTGTTTGTCTTCGTAGGACATGATGCAATGCATTGCCTTTGCAACAGCAGATCAGTATCATTTGCCAACACTGTGCCACGACTTGACAAGCCACGGCTTCCAGGAGATAGATTTACCAAGAGGTGCCAGTTATAGTAGCACAAATATGACAGCTTTACAGGAAATTCACTGACGCATACTGTTTGGAGCCTTGTATGACAGTCATGCTTTGATTTCAGATGCCTCAAACGTGCTGGTGATCAGCACAGACATGGCTGCAAAACCAGAAGACGTTGCTGTAATGTTCTTCTTCAGGTTAGACTCTGTTCAGGCTTTTTCTTAAATATAAACAGACTAATTTAAGTTTGCAATCAACACACACTGCGTATCAAACTTCATTTCCTCTTGAGTAATGTCAGAAAATTCAGCATTAATAAATCATATGAACATCCTCAAATCAAATGTTTCTGGATGTGAATCAGAGCTTTTCTACATTTAAATGTGATTTAATCAGACAGAGTTCTGGTTTAACTGCTTGACTGATGCACTGATGGTTTATTTTACAACGTAAAGGAAAAGGTTGCAGAAAAAAATGTTTGTATTTCTTGTGATACTCAGCCCAGATTAAAGTGTTTTGATAACTAACTGATTGACTTTTTCAATCTGTATTTTCAGGGAAGGCTCAGTAGTTTTCTGGAACGTTGAAGAGAAAACGGTAAACCTCAACGTATATTGTAATATTCACTGTTTTAAATTCTAGCTCCCTTCTCTACTGTGATGGTTTTAACTGCGTTTTTTTGGTCTTTACAGTTGAAACAGGTTTTGAGAATATTGGAACGTCATGAGATCCAGCCGTATGAAGTAGCACTAGTCCACTGGGAGAACGAGGAGATCAACTACAGTATCGGAGAGTATGACGACGTCGACTCTTTATTTTGCTCATTTTCACACCTAAACGCGGGGCAGCTTTTCCTAAAATCTTCCCTTCCTCAGGGGAAATACGAATCTTGAGCGTGGCAGCTTTATTCTGTGTGACCACATGGATCAAAACGAAGCCGTCCTGGAGAAATTTGCGTTTTCAAATGCTCTGTGTTTGTCTGGTGAGGACCTGCACCTCAAGTTTAAACCATACACATCGTTTTGGAGTTGTACTCTGCGTCTAACCTCTTGCTTTCTTCTCTAGTGAAGTTGGCGATCTGGGAGGTTGCATTAGACAACTTTGTCGATTCGATTCAGTCGATTCCAGAGGTACAGTGGACACTTAACAGAAAACAGCAAGAAATGATGAATAATTGAGTATGTGTAATGGTTGTAATGGGGTGTCGGATTGTGTGTGTGAGAGGAATTATTCTAAAACTTTAATGCTAATGTCTTCATTTGTTTTCTTTCACAGACGCTGAAGTCTGGCAAAAGAGTGAAGTTGTCCTCTGCAGAGGTTATGAGGAAGATAGGAGAGCTTTTCACGTTGAGGTAAATTCAGTTTTCTCTAAATAGAAAGTAATTCAGGGGGAGCTGTTTCTACTTTTGGTTCAATCTAAGCTTTTTAGTTCATGGCAATGTCACTTTCTTCACCTAATTTACTACCAACGGGTGACGAATTAAAGGAAAAACTTGAACTCTTCACCTCTACAGTGATTGTGGCTCTGGTATGCTGTTGAGGATATTTTGCTGGAATGGTTTGAGTCAGGGCTGCAGGGTGGCGCAGTTGGTAGCACTGTTGCCTCGCAGCAAGTGAATGTGAGTGTGCTTGGTTGTCTGTCTCTAAGTGTAGTCCTGTGATAGACTGGCGACCTGTCCAGGGTGTCCCCTGCCTTCACCCTAAGTCAGCTGGGATAGACTCCAGCCCCCCGTGACCCTAGTGAGGATTAAGCGGTGTGTAGATGATGGATGGATGGTTTGAGTCAACCAACCCCTTTGAGGGGAAAAAAAAAAAACACTGTAAACTAATACAAAGTTGTTCTGAGCCATCACCTTTATTCTCTGAGGAAACATTTCTGTCTTGAGTTCTGTTCCTTTTGAACACCGTTTTCTCAAAAAAACATCATCAAAACTCTAAATACGAGAATATATTTAGGAAGAATGGCGTTCATCCCTCTAGTAGAGTTCCAGAAACATAGAAAAACAATGCTAGGGAGCATTAAACCTGCTGTGGTGGCTCATACCACACCAGGACATTTAATGTTGGATTTTCCTTGAATTTGTCACCCGTCTGTAAATTCAACAGCTCAGCCTCTAAATAATTCTGTAGTTGTATGTGTGTGCTGTATTTTAAATTTTCGTGCTGTAGGACAGGGGTGTCGAATCCTGGTCCTCGAGGGCCACAATCCTGCATGTTTTAGATGTTTCCTTCTTCCAACACACCTGATTCAGATGATCAGTTCATCATCAAGCTCTGCAGAAGCCTGATAACCATCCTGATCATGTGAATCAGGTGTGTTGGAAGAGGGAAACATCTAAAACATGCTGGATTGTGGCCCTCGAGGACCAGGATTCGACACCCGTGCTCTAGGATGACAGACACTGTATTTTGTTATTTTTATGTGCCTCCTCCTCTGACAGACACTGTATAAACCTGAGGTCCGACCTGCTGCTCACACCTGATTTCTACTGGGACCGAGAAAATCTGGAAAAACTCTACGAAAAAACCTGCCAGTTCCTCAGCATCAACCGCAGAGTCAACGTAAGCAAAGCTGTTAGCTCGTGTGCAGACTCGCTGCAGAAGAGCCTCTTGCTCTGTGTCTGAGCTCAGAATTTTGTTGTAGGTCGTGAACGAGAAGCTGGAACATTGCACACAGCTGACGGACCTGATGAGGAGCCACCTGAGTGAGAAGCACAGCTTGAGGTTGGAGTGGATGATCATCATCCTCATCACCATCGAGGTAAAGGATCGAGTGTCGGATCTGCTGGGATGAACTTACAGGTATATAAAACGCATCTTTTGCTTGTTTTTCTTGCAGGTGATGTTCGAACTCGCGAAAATGGTCTTCTAAACCGCGCCTCCAAGGATGCACAAATCTAAAAATGGTCACGAGAGGCTACAAGGGGCGAATGCTGCAGTGTTCAAAGGTACTCAGGCGGTGATTTGTGACACTGAAACTGGAATCGTGAAGGAGACCTAAATAGTTTTGAATGTCTTATTCTTCATGTTCAAGTATGTACATTTCAACAAAACACCAAAAAGACTTTATTGTCAGACATGTTACTAACTGTTGCTGAGAATTGATGAAGAAAGCCATTTTCTTTTATCTTGATGGCCACAGACCCCTGATTTCATTCCCTGTTGTCATGTGTTTTCCCACCTCCTGCCACAGACCCCCGATTCCACCCCCTCTTGTTCATTGTCCCCCTATCTCCTGCCATTTGATTAGCAACTGTATGCTATCAGAACCCCGACTCCACCACCCGTCTAGTCACCAGACTCCCATTTCATCACCTGTGGTTCATTGCCCCTCTTACCTCCGGTCATTTGATTAGCAACTGTATGTTAATTTACCTCTATTCACTTCTGTATTTACATACAGGCCCCCCCTACCCTCTGACTTACCCTATAAACTTGTGACTCTGCAGATGTTCAGGGTCGGTCCACCTTCACAGACTCATGCTCTGTGTTGGTGAGCCCACCGTATACCGGAATGCTAATAAACACCCACTACAGCAAACTTCACATGAGGACTATGAGTAAAATTTCTTCAACAGAATCATTCGTGTCTTCCTGAATTTTGCTGTTTAAAAAAAACAATAATAAGTCAGTGGGACTTAAACTTTTAGAATCATGTGACCACAAGCATGTACTGTTTTACAAATTGTGATTGCTGAATTTGTGGTAATTTAATTTTTATATCATGTGCAAACAGTACGACAGATTGCATTTTTTAATCTCTCTTCAACATGTGACATTGTTCTTATGACAGATCCCGAGCAAAAGAATATAAAAAACTTGGGATTATAGCAAAACTTTTGAGCCACAAACTCCAACTCTAAGTGCTGTGTGATGAAAGATGCAATAAAATATTTATTCTAGACGGTTGTCAGTTGTGTTTCTGTGTTTGCATGTAAAAAATCACAGAGCAATGATTTGTTTCACGAATGCTTAAATCCACTTCGCAGGTTCGCAGGACACAAGCAATGCAAGCGTTAGTTGAAATTTGCGGCTTTTATTTATTCAAATAAAATATTTTTTTTATTAATAAAACACTGGTAAATAGATATAAATACAGGAAACTCAGCTTTGCATGTTGCATTAGTTGACATCAGATCAATCAAATCAGCAGGAAATTTCCATCAAAGTGTATGTGGGGAAATAAAGGAGACAAACGGGTCAAACAACCACCTCACAAACGCTCCTGCTACACAGTTCGATTACTGAACATGTGGTGTCAAAGATACTTAAAAGTGCACAGCTGGGGGGAAGGAACTGTAGGAGTAAAGCTGCCATGATTGTTTATTAAGGCTCTGCAGATTGTAATTATATTAATTATAAATATGTTTTAGATTAAACTTCAACTCTAGTATATTAGCTCAGATTCCCAGACATGAATTACACCTCATTCTGGACTAAAAACTTATTTTGTTTAGGCTTAATCCATGTCTGGGAAACTGGCCGATAGTGTCAAATATAACTTTTTTTTTTGTGCCATGCTCTGTTCATGCGCTTAGAGTAGAAATTCTTGTAGATTGAAAATGTGCACAGTTCAGCCTGTATAAGCATTAAAACAGTTATTATGTACAAGATAAAATAGAACAACACTGCATATCCTCATCAGGTCCAGGTCTGCCTATTGCTTTTAGATCCCATGGAAACGTGAAGTAAAATAATCAAACAGATGAAACAATCTGTGAACATGAACGATGCATAGAGAAAGCTGTGAAATATCTACATGTATTAATAGATATAAAATGTGCTGTAGTTTGGTTGCATAAATCATGAAGTAATGTTGCTTCTGAGTAAATGATTCTGATGCTTTTTTTTTTTTTTTTACCAATAAAAGGCAAAAAAACTGCTGAAAAAAAAATCAACTTCAGAGACAGAGCATGATGTGAAATATGATTGGAAAGACCCGGCATGATTAGTAATTAAAGCAAACAGCTCATTAAATTTACTGAAAGAGGCCACTCATGGTCACTGTCACACCTCAAACATGCCCCCTGAGAAGATCAGTACTTCTTCTTCACAATACTCCTCTCGCCACATCATAAAAACAAAACATACTTTTTATAATACTAATAAAATAATCTAATAAATCTAGCTCATCTGTAAATATTGGACCTTTTTTTTTGGTTCAACATAATGCAAAAGAAAAGGCTTTAATGGCTTTTTGAAACGTTCTTCCTGTTCCTTTTTGATTGTCCGACCTACGAAAACAAACAAAAACAGCAGGGCGTTAGTTTGTTTGACTATATCGGTAGTTTTCGTGAAACCAGATTGGGAAATGCAGCTTACCAGTTACTGACAGTTGAATTGAATTAATTCAAATCCATTGTCATGTCGCTTGCAGTTATGGTTTCTGGATTCTCGAGCGCAACAGCAAAATGTTCGCCTTCGCTCTCGCTCTCAGGCGTTCCTTCGGATTTGTGCGCTTCTTGTTGGGTTTCTTGTTCACGTTCTGCTTTTTCATCTTGCTCTCGAGGTTCCTTTGTTTTCTCTTTAGCGTAAATCTCCTCCTCGGCATCCAGCCACACATCGTCCTCATTTTCCTCCTTGGTTTGTTCAACTATTGGTTTCTCTGCTTCTGTTTTGTAGAGCGCCGGTTGACTCAGAATCACTTCCCTGGTCTCGGTTTGCGTCACTGGTTGGACTGTTTCCGCCGCCTGGACGTTTGGGGTTACTGTCTCTGTAGATGTGACTTCTTCTACTGGTTCTATTGTTTCCATTGCTTGGATGCCGACGTCCAGTTGTGCCGCCTGACTAGTTGTCTTCATCCCTTCGGTTGAATCCAAGTTTACGGCTGGTTCCGAGGTCGGCTTCTCGCTCTCGTCTCTTTCTGTTGTATTTGTGGATCCTTCTGCCGCCACAACTTGAACGTCGACTTCAGTCATGTCAGTCTGCTTTAAAGGTTTGAGTTTCTCTGTCGGAGATGTTGGAGATTCTGCTGCCTTTGCTTGCCCAAACTGTATGTTGAATTTGACTTCCAAAGAAAAGCTCGAGGGGGAGTCCAAGTTATGTACTGACGAGATTAAGCCAGTGTTTTGTGGAGCTACTAGTCCACCATTACTGGTTGTAACAATCTGGGTTTGGGTTGTCTGTTGTGCTTCTGTTGTGTTTTCATTGACTTTTTCCACAGCTGGTTCTTCTGATGGGCACATTTCATCTTCTGCTTTAGTTTCCTTCAAACCCACTTTAAGATCATGCCCAGAAATGTCTAAATGTCCAGGAGTATCGGATGTTTGCATGTGATGGTGTTCGGTTGGGATCGCAGAATCATCACTGGTGGCAACAGACCCTTCATCTTGTCTTTCCGTAAACATCTCAGTGCTCTCCTTCGACTCTTTGTGATTCGCTGCCTGATTTAACTCATTCCTTATCACTTCTGTCAAAGCATCTTTTAGAATTTCTTGTTCCAGACTGACAACCAGAGATTCAGGTATCTTCTTTGGTAAGTTCTCCTTTACATGTTCATTATCCTCTTGAACGGTCACCTTGGTTTCCTTGTTAAAGACTTCCTCTTCAATCCCCGAAATTGCAGCGAGAACTTCTACTTTATCAATAGGTTGGTTACAAAAATCTGTGACTTCTTTGTTTTCTGTAACCCCTACCTCTATTAGTGATTTAATATCCACATCTACGACCTGCATTTGGATTCTGTGACTGTCCTCCACCGCTACACTGTCTTCCAGTAAAGGTGTTGCGCTCTCCACTGCCTCCTTGAGCTCGGTCTCACCTGCCATTCTGCCTATCAAGGGTTCATGAGTTTCTGATGTTTCCTCTACCACAACATTAGGCATCTCATCATTTAGATTACACGTGGTTACTTGCATCATTAAAACATGCTGAACCTCAGCAATCTTCATCTCAGCATTCAGAAGTCCATCTATTTTTTCTACTTCACCGTTGACTTGCACTGTGTGAGTGGGTTCATCTGTAGCTTCAGCACTGTCCAGACAAGGCTCTGGGGTTTCTTTAGAAAGTACCGTCTCTTCCAGGATCTGAACGCAGCTTGCTTCCTCCATAACAGAGGGTAAAGTAACTGCTGGTGATGCTTGTAACTCATGTACAGCTTCAGTGGTGCTGTCCTCAAGCTCTACTTCAACACCTTGGGGGAGACTCTCTGTTTTTTGATTGTTGTTTGTCTCCAAAGCCTGATCCACAACTTTTCCCTCAGTTTCTGCAGGAACTGAAGCAATGACATCTTCCCCAGCTGGTTCTGGAACATCGCCAGACAGTATTTGTGTTTCCTGGGAACTGCTTTCCTCTACACTTGGTGCAGCTACACCAGTTTCTGTTTCAGTTACATCATCTTTTACATCAGGTACCAATGCTTCTGGTTCCACTGGTGGTTCTTCTTGCTCAATGCAGATTTCAGGTGCTTGTTTGGGTTCATCTGTAACTGCTTCAACTTGAACATCCTCTGATATTTCTTCCTTTTTAAGTAATTGAGGGCCACCTGCTTCTGAATCGGATGTGGTTCCTTGTACAGCTTGTAGCAGTTCTGGTTCTTTGGAGTCTTTCACTGGTTCAACATTGACTTCAGTCAGAGGTACTGTTTCCTCTTTTGGTTTATCTATGACTGTTTCTTCTGGTGGAACATCCTCTGATGTTACTCTTGTTTCAAGTGATTCAGAGCTGCCTGCTTCTGAATCTAATGTGGCAGC
>NW_007578233.1:310094-318291 GCF_000690725.1 Stegastes partitus
AACTATATCATCTGGTGGAACGTCCTCTGATGTTACTTCTTTTTGAGGTAATTCAGGGCTGCCTTCTTCTGAATTTAATGTGGCAGCCTGTAATGTTTCTGGCTCTTGAATATGTTTGATTTCGAAAGCATCAATTGACTCAACATTACCTTCTGCAAGAGGCACTGGTTTCTCTTGGGCTTCCTCGCTAACTGTTTTTACTGGTGGAACATCACCTGATATTACTTCTGTTTGAGTTAATTGAGAGCTGTCTGCCTCTGAATTTAATGGGGCAGCCTGTAATGTTTCTGGCTCTTGAATATGTTTGTCTTTGGAAGCATCCAAAGACTCAACATTACCTTCCACAAGAGGTACTGGTTCCTCTTTGGGTTCATCTCTAGCTGCTTCTTCTGGTTGAACTTCCTTTGGTATTACCTCTTTTTCAAATGCTTGAGGGCTGTCTGCCTCTGGTTCTAGTGCAGCAGCTTGTACAGTTTGTGATGCTTCTGTTTCTTGAATATGTTCGGTTTTCGGAGTATCTACTGGCTCAACATTATCTTCAGCAAGAGGCACTGGTTCCACTTTGGGTTCAGCTCTCAGTGTTCCTTCTGATGGAATATCCTCTGATATTACTTCTTTAGCATTTGATTCAGAGCTGCTTACTTCCGAATCTAATGTAGCGGCTTGCAACACTTCTGGTTCTTGAATATGCTCGGTTTTGGAAGCATCCACTAGCTTAACTTCAACTTCAGGAGAAGGTACTGTTTTCTCTTTGGGTTCGTCTCTCACTGTTTCTGCTGGTTGAATTGTGTCGCGGCTGCCTGCTTCTGAATCTAATGTAGCGGCTTGCAACACTTCTTGAATATGCTCGTTTTTGGAAGCATCCACTAGCTTAACTTCAACCTCAGGAGAAGGTACTGTTTCCTCTTTGGGTTCATCGCTCACTGTTTCTGCTGGTTGAATTGTGTCACGGCTGCCTGCTTCTGAATCTAATGTAGCGGCTTCTAACACTTCTGGTTCTTGAATATGCTTTGTTTTGGACGAATCAAATAGCTTAACTTCAACTTCAGGAAAAGGTACCATATCCTCTTGAGGTTCATCTCTCACCGTTTCTTCTGGCAGAAGTGTTTCGGGGCTGCCTGCTTCTGAGTCTAATGTGGTGGCTTGTACACCTTGTAATGCCTCTGGTTCTTGAATAGGTTCAGTTTTAGAGGCGTCCACTTGCTCAGCACTAACTTTAGCTGGAGGTACTGTTTCGTCGTTTGCTTTATCCTTAACTATTTCTTCTGGTGGAACTTCTTCTGATGTTACTTCTTTTTCAAGTGACTGAACACTACCCTCTTCTGCATCCACTACTGCTTCTTGTACAACTTCTGTAACATGTTGGTCAATTTTAGGGGCCTCAGTTTGTGGTTCTTTGTTTTCTGGCTCATCAGTTACTTCAGTGAGATGTTCTGCTATCTCTTTGGGTTCATCAGAAACTTTTTCTTCTGATAAAATGTCCTCTGAGAATGGGACGTCCTTTTTAGGTGAGTGAACACTATCCTTCTCTGAAACTAATGTGTCAGTTGTTAGAGCTTCCTGCTCGTCTGCCACTACAGGTGGTTGATCCTCAACTGAAACTTGCTCAGGGACATTTTCTAGGACCTGATCTTCCTTTTCTGCCAGAATTTGGTTTTCCTGCTCCATAACTCCGTCCTTAGTTCCATCTGCTACTAAAGCAGCTGATTCTGCATCTTGGGAGGCAGTTTTTGAGATTTCAGCTTCGTCTGCCCCAGCAATAGAATCTGGGACAACTTCTTCATCTTTAGGTAGTGCCTCTGCAGACACTGCTTCATTTACCTCAGAGACACATTCCATAAGATGTTGACTATCATCAGTAGCCTCTAATTCACTAATGGTGTCTTGTAATTGTGAGACATCCTCCTTATAGGCGTCATCTACAGTTATCTCAGCAGTGTTAAACTCCTCGGTAGGAACCTCAGATACAATATCCGTTGACATAGCGTCGTTGGCGTCAGATACACTCTCTGTTTGGGCTGTTGCTGCAAGTTCTATGGGTGCGTCTGAACCAACTATTCTTTCAGAACTTGGTTGTTCTGAACACACTGGGGCTGCCTCTGGACTCTTTGAGATGTTTTCAGCGACATTCTGCAGTAACAACTCTGTATCCTTGTCATCGTGTTCTGTTGGGACTGGTGTTGTGTTTCCAGAGGTTTTTGAAGACTCTGATAACTGAGAAACTGCAGAGATCATCTCAGTCTCATCTGCCAGGGTAACATCTACAGGTTCTGGAGCAGTTATGGCCTCAGATGTGATCTCAATCAGGTCCTCTGCTATGGTGTCATCTCTCGCTGCCTCTTCGTTGGTTGACGCTGGAGTGGCCATAGTATCTGTAATGGCACCCTCCTCCGTAATGTCACTGAGTTGTTGATGTTTACTGATCGAGTCCTCGTCTGCTTCTTCGTCTGTCCCAGGGGCTGTAGAACCTTCACTCTTTAATGCTTCCTCCTTTTTCGGGACTTTCTCTGCTTCAATTTGCTGATTATCACAAGGAATGACTGGCTCAGCCTTGTCATGAGGGAGGTCCTGCTGCAGTTTATCCTCTAATTCCTTTGGTGCGTAACTTTCTATGTCTGCCTGTGTTTGTATTTGAACTCCTGTCTCAGCTGTTTCAAACTCTGACAACGGAACCACAGCTGGTGTTTCAGAGTCTTCATCACCTGAAGCTGCTTCCTTCTCAGCCTCGTCTGAAGATACTTGGTCTTGCCTCTCATCGGACTTTCTCTTTTTTCGTCCTGGTAGGAGTTTCTTTATTGAAAAGGAGGAATCATCCTGAGTAATTTCACTATCAGAGTGTATGTTGTCTCTGCTTTCATTCTCGTCCTTGGCTTTCCTTTTGGGGGTGACAAGTTTTTTAAATGATTTCCATGTTGACCCTCCATCGCCCTCCGGAGGACTTCCTGCTTGTTTAAGGGGTGATGCTAGATCCTCGTGGACCTCATTAGAACTTTCGAGAGGTGTTTCTGTACCCTGTTTAGTTCCACTGTCTTGTTTGTTGTCGGCATCATCATTTTGAGGCGCTTCATCCTCAGAGTCTGATGTTTTCCGGCTTCTTCTCCTTCCAGATCCGCACAAAACGGCTTCCCATGACACTGATGAATCTTTTCTCTTTCTTCCTTCTTCTGCGCTTTGATCTGATGCTTGTTCTCCCTCACTTGGTTTTGCTTCATGTCCTTGTGCCTCTTCGGGGCCTGAGGAGGACCCCTTCGCACGTTTTTTCGGAGTCATAAGTTTTTTGAAGGAGGCCCACGGACCGTCCTCCTCTCCTGTCGCCTCTGTGGAGGATTGTGGAGAACTGTCCTCTCTCGGATTGTCAGCCGACTCTGTAGACGACATGAAATTATCAGAACTGTGTTCTCCAGAGTCAGACAGCTTTCCATCACTTAACTTTCTGCCTCTCTGCTTTTTGGAGCGCCTCTTCAAACTAGACCCTGACAGGAGCCTTTTCATGGGACTGGCTTGAACTTTTTCTTGAGAGCTCAGAATTTCAGACTCAGTCACAATAATGGCTGATGGATCCGTGGAAGGTGATTTTGCTTCATCTGTTGTCTGAGCTGATGCTGCAGACATGGCCTCATCTTTAGGTTTGATTTCCTGAAGTTCTTTCCAAACTTCAACCTCCTCCTTATCCTGTTGTTGGTCTTGTACAGTTTGTTCCATCGTCTCCATACCCTCCTTTTTGCCCATATCTACCAGTTCTTTCTCAGCTGGTTCTTTTCTTTTCCTCCGTATACCAGAAAATATTCCAGTTTTAAAAAAACGTTTGAATGGAGATGCGACCACCTCTTCAGTTGCTGCTTCCTGGTGTCCACCTTCACTTGCATATGAAGTTGATGCTGCGTCTGCTTTATTAGAATCAGCTTCCTTTTTGGTTTCTGTTGTTTTCTCCTCTGCATTTGCTAGAAAATCCTCCGATGTGCCTTCAGTCATTGTCGGACCCGTTGTAGAATCGTTGTCGTAACCCTCCTGAGCTGCATTTAGATCCTTATTCTGCTTGCCGTTCTCACTTTTGGTTTCCTTTGCAGTATCTTTGATGTCTTCTTGTTTGTTTGGTTCTTCCCCAGGCACTTGTATTTCATCTTTTTCAGCAGACCCTTTCTTTACTGTCAGCTTCAAACCGATGTTGCTGAAAAATCTCCTGAAACTTTCGTTGATCTCATTCTGCTTCGCCTCCATTTCGATCATTTTTACGGGTACTTCTTCGTCTTCATCAGCTAGTTTCTTTGCGTTAATTTCAACATCTGAAACATCTTTGTCTGGAGAAGGTATACCTAAACCAGAAGAGAAATTAATTATTAAAACACTTCGATTGCAAGAACTGAAACAGACAGCTCAGGCTCTCTCAGCTGAAATCCAACTAGTCATGCTTCTGTTGAAATTATTCCAACACAATAAGCAGTAATATACAGATTCTGAATACCCACCTTCTGCAGCATCCTCACTGTGAACATTAAATCCTGCTAATGAGCCGGCTGCTTTTCCATTGATCTCAGAGATCGGCTCTTTATTTTCGAGAGGCTGAAACAGAACACAAAACTGAGCTCAAATAATAGAAATCAGTGTTTTAGCAGCCAGTTGTAACCATTCCCAAATGACAGAAAGGAATCATACAAGAATTTGCTGCAATTAACAGAAAAGAAATGCAAAACAGGGACCATTGTCTCATAGCAAGAGAACAATTAATTTCTATGAGGAGAAAGAAAGAATTTCCATCTGTGATTATCTGGAGCTCCAAAGCCCTAATTTGTAAACAAGTAATACAGTCCAGTTACTGTTGCTTTGGGCTGATGGCAGCCTTACAGCTACCAAATCTAATTGTTCCAGTCTCAAATCCGTGAGGCGGATTAATCGGGAAAGTCTGAGAAGGTGTTAAGGAACAAGAAACTAATGTCTTTCAACTAGGGTGCAGTAATTCACTGAATAAAGAAGAACAGAAATAGCAGTTAGGGCCGTTTTTCACCCGTAAACAACACATTTAGCATGACTTGGCACTTCATTACACGCATGAAGTGGTATTTAAAGCTAGAATTTCTATTTTTAAATGCATAATAGTATAGCTTAATTATGCTAAATTAAATGCAAACCAGGAGCCGGACTTAGTAAAGAAACAAGCACTCTGAATTCAGGCATGGATGCATGTGAAAAGATCAAACTCCTTAATGTGATTACAGGCTAAACGAATCCTCCGGTGAACATGTTTTCACGGTTTTACATGCACACATCTGACCTGCGTTACAGGTTGTGAACAGGCATCTCTTTGTTTTTAGCGATCTGGAGCCGAAGAGAGCGATACTGTAAGGTTTATTCAAAAGAGAGTGTTGTTCAATACAAGTGAACTAAGAGGGTGAAAATATCACAGGGATGGGAGGAATACTTTTGCTTTTTTAAAAACTTGCAAGTGAATTATTTCTTACATCACCCAAAGTCACATATATCACAAAATCAACACACTACATCCGGAGTAAAAGGCATTAACAGTTCTTCTGGCTCTGGCAGGACAATGCCGTCTAATTGACTTCCTGCTCAGTCTGACCTGGTGATGATGTCGTACACAAATAATCAATGTAGCTTCTGCTGAGTGCAGCGGAGGGGAAATTCCATCCCTCCCCTGGGCTTTACTTGGGTTCCTCCAAGAATGAAAGGTCATTATTATTATTATTATTGTTCCCCCGCTCAGTTTCCTTTTTCATCTCCAGTAAATGCAAACTATGGCAACAGAAATGGAACGATGAAATCAGAATCTTCACAAGAGTAAAACTAGCCTCACACTGTTACAGCAAAAAGCCAGCAGCCAGTGTTTGATGCAGCTGTTTTGTCAAGTTTTGATAAATGGGAGAAATGTTCCACAACAGTTTTGTGTTGCTAGGAAGACATTGGTTTACTACACTGTAAAAAAAAAAAAAATAAATCTATGAAAAACAAAAAAAAATTGTCAGCAAGAGTGTCAGAAAAAACACAGTGGACATTCAAAAAGTGTCCAAAAGGTAAAAATAACAGCAAATATTTGGAATGTAATCTGATTTTTGGCCAATTTAAATCCAGTAAAACAGTAATTTTGATAATTACACATTTTCAAAGCACAACTACTAATATAGGTTTTATGTAGACATTATTGACGGTTTAATCCTGTTTTTGTTGTTGTTTTTTTTCTTTTTGCAGTCACCACGTAAATCATGACATTTTAGTAGATATTGTCTGTAATTTAACAAAACAGGGAACTGTAAAAATAATGCTAAAACATGACTTACCATTGTTTAATTCTTAGTATACATGATTATCCTTTCAAATTATTGTAAATATCTGTACAACAGTTACATTCCTTTGCTGAGTTTAACACTGTAACAACAAAATAGACATTACTTCAAGTTTTGGTCTGTTTGTTTCACAGTTATAATGTAAACTAATACTTTTTTCCTATGATTTAGACAGATATGTATAATTTTTCTTTCAAATAACAGCACAAATTTATAAATAATTACTTTTTTTTTTAATACAATAAAAAAGTAGAGCAATCTTACAGCCAAATGTTGTTAAAGAGCAAATTACAAAATGTAAAATTACAGATTTCCCATTTGAATATTATTTACAGTTTTGGCCTGCTTGAGTTAACATTCAAATTAATACTTGTTTTTTCTGTAATTTTTCTGTGTATTATCTGTAATTTAACAGAATGGTGAAACTTAGTAACTTAGTAATGACAATAAAAAGGGATTTTTCAGTCCTTAAATACATATTTTTTTTCTTTCAAATATAGCTTAAATAGTCCTATCCTTTTGCTTCTTTTAATACAGTAAAAAAAAAAAAAAGAAAAAGAAAAGAAAAAGAAAAAAGTGCAGTTTTACAGCCAAACATTGTAAAAGAACTAAATACTATTTGCAAAAATATGGATTATTTACAGTTTTGGTCTGTTTTTTTAAGGGTTAATATTTAAATGAGTGCTTTACTTGCATTGATTTTACTAGTTATTATTATCTGTCCTTCAACAAAACAGGGAAAATCTGTTAAATCACAGAAAATTGTTTTAAAAACATTAGTTAGAAACTGTTTTAAAAAGCTTCATTTTGCACCTAGTAACAGTAAAAACTGCCTCCTGTCATGAGAAAGCTGACAAAAGCAAGTCTGTGTGGATGTTTTCAGTTTGATTAAAGCCAGTGTCACAGCGTGGCTCTGTCATCCATCAGAAGGACAAGGACTTTTAGTTCAGTCCTGCTTTAATGGATGTTTTGGCAGCACCTGCATGACAACAACAGAGACCCGAGCTCAGCATCTTACATCTCCCAACATCCACCGGCTGCTCTCAGAAACCAGCAGATGTCTGTCAGTGTAACGAGCCATCACTGGTGCATGAAGGCAGGAGTGTGATCTGTGGCTGCTACCTTGTCCTCGGGGCTGTGCTCAGCCTCAGCATCCTCTCCTGCTCCGCTCTGCTCCGCATCCCTCTTTGCGTCCCGTTGCGCAGACTGAGCGTCTCCCATGGTGGCAGCTGCAGCGCGTCGCTGTCCGGACTGAGCCGCACAACTGCTGCAAATATCCGAACAGAGGAAGGAGGGGGAAAAAAGAAGCAGAAAAAAAGGAAAAATGTAGCTCCGAGGAGAAGAGAGAGACCGTCAGCTCTCAAATGCTGCAGCCCGGATGGTGAAAAACTCCTTTTTCCCCTCTAAACGCCTCCCTGCAGGATCACATGAAGCCATATGAGCCGAGCCTAGTCCGGCCCGGCCCGGCCCAGCCCGGCCCGCCTCTCTCCTCTGCATCAAAAAAAAAAAAAAAAAAAAAAACTGCAGAGAGAACACAGCACGTCCTCAGCTGACTAGAGAAAATGTCCGAGCAACAAGCGCGGAGCTGCGCTCTGATCCACCGGCTGAGGCTGAAAAGAGCGTTTGACTGGAAACTGAGTCAGCATCAGATGAGAAACGATGGTCAGAGTTCTGCAGCTGTGCAGTGGTTCAGTGTTTCTCATGTGGGTTTTGTGACCACCTGAAACATACAATGACTGGTGTAAGAAGAGAGTTTGTGCATGTTGCTGGTGCACAGGAGTTTTATGTTCATGTGCAGCACAAGTTTAAGCAATTAAAGTGAAAACTAAGAAATGAGGTGAAAACTGAAGTGAAATTTATTTTTCATTGAAATTGCATCCAGTGTCTCCAGCTGGACTCAG
>NW_007578233.1:323097-329187 GCF_000690725.1 Stegastes partitus
TTTCTACAAGGCAATGTTAAATATTTAACAATGTAAAAAGTAGAACAAGTGATTGTACATGTATTCACTCTGCAACTACAGCACTGAGTCCATGTCAATAGGTCTGTCAGTTCTGCACATCTGGATACTGGGATTTTACCCCATCCTCTTTTGCAAAACTTCTCGAGCTCTGTCAGGTTACACAGGGATTGTGAACAAACGCTGAACCAAATCCTGCCACAAATTCTTAGTTGGATTGAGGTCCAGGTTCTGACTCTCCCACTCCAGAACATTCACCTTGTTGTCTTTAAATCTGTGTAACTCTGTCTTCATACTTTGGCTCATTTTCTTGCTGGAAAAAAATAAATCTTCCCCCAAGTCACAGTTCTCTTGCAGACTGTCAGGTTGTCCTTCAGTATCTCCACATTATGATGCTGCCACCACCGTGCTTCACAGTGGGGATGGTGTGTATTTGATGTTGACCAAACATAGCATCTAGTCCGATGTTCAAAAAGCTCAGTACCGGTCTCATCAGACCAAAGAACCTTCTTCCAGTTCACTTCACAGTCTCCCACATTCCTTCTGGTGAACTCTAGTCGAGATTTAATATGAGCTTTTCTTTACAACAGTGACTTCTCACTGCCATAAGGCTTTGACTGGTGGAAAACAGGAAACAGTTGTCTGCCAGTGAAGCTTGTAACTCCTTCAGAGGAGTCACAGGTGTCATGGTGGCCTCTCTCAATACTTTCTTTCTTGCACAGCCGCTCAGTTTTTTAAGTTGCTCTCAGCAGATTTACACATGTGCCATATTTCTTCCACCTCTTAATGATTGGAACATGGTTGGAAATGTTCTTCCCGGACTTGTGCTTTTTAGTAACCTTTCCACAGAGTTGCTTGGAGTGTTATTTTGTCCTCATGGTGTAGTTCCATGTATCCAGGAGTGCTGATTCACTGGGGACCACACCTTCCAGATATACATGTGTTTATACTACAATCACTTGAGACACCTTCACTGCACTCTAAAGCTTCCTTTCACTAATTGTGTGAATTCTAGGACCAATTGGCTGCATTTAGTCTGATTATTTTGTAGAAATGTGTTTTCATTTTGACATTAAACAGTCTTTTTTTTGTACATTCTGTCCAATAAGCCTTATTCTATTGACCATGATGCAATGTTAACAAGCAATAAAAGGTAAAAACTTTAAGTTCTGTGAATACTTCTTTATCATCACTGTATACATCTTGGATAAATTTAGCTTTAATGTTGTGTCTAACAAAGGTCCATTTACCTCAGCATCAGTCATGATCAGTCAATATACAAAAAGTTATATAACTGATGTTTTCACTATATTTAGAGCCCTTCTGCTGCACTTTATTTACCTCAGGGCGAAAGCCAAGAGCGGTAAATCCTTCCAGACAAGACTTGATGTGTCACCTAAGCTGGACGAAGTAAGGTCTTGGGAAATCTAAGAGCGGAGGAACATCTCCAAACCCATGACCCGTTCATGTTAATTTGATCAGATGCTCTGAAACACTGGCGCTGTTATGCGAGGCCCTGTATGAAGTTAATACGTTGAATTAATCAGAGTCACAACTTTGGGTAACTGGAAACTGCTGATGTTTTCTCCACTGATTACAGCGACCTATCTCCGGAGGCCCGGTCCTCCGTAATGTAATAAAACGCGGGGGGTCTCGGTGAGTCCCTGGGCATGCGTGCTCTGGTTTGTGTCTGGACATTTCAGGGTATCACATATAAGTCTGTGGATGAAATTCAATCCCAATGGCTGCATCTTTTTCCCATGCTAAACCAAAAAAATAAAATAAAATCTTGTTTTGCACTCGGATTAGGAACCACAAAGCTCAGCAGAATCAGCAGAGACTGACGTTCTTGCGTCTCTTCTCTCTTGTCTTTGCAGTTGTATTTTAGAAATTGCAGATGAAAAACAGGACATTTTATCAACTGTAGATCAGCTATCCCTTTTTTTTTTACATCACACTGCTGGCATTGTTGTAACTTGCTTCAGGGGGGGAAAAAAAACACTAAAGGCATAACAAATTAAATTAAACTTACTGTGTTAAAGAGGTGGTCTTTTTAAACCCAGACATGACAGATATGTCATCATTCTAAGTAAAGTAATTAAAGTAAGTGAGAAAGGTCGGTTAACTGATTTGCTCTTTAAGAAAATGACTTTTTAGTAACAGCTTAAGACAGTAATAGCTCCTGTGCTCTTGTGTCTTGTTTCGCTGTAGGTCATGATATGAAATATTCTGTAGAAAATAAAAAAACAGATAAAAACCTACATTCATATGGTGATAAGAAGTGGAAAGTCGAACATCCCGGCACCGGAGCAGCTTCTTCCCTCAGGCCATATCCCTCATGAACAGCCAGTAAATCACTAAAGACTCCTGTTGCACTACATCTGTGCATTTCCATTACATGTGCAATTCTTCAATTTCATGTGCAATATTGTATTGTAATTTAAACTGTTTCCTAATTTATTACTTGGTTTAGGCAAATTTATATCTTTTTATGGTACTTTTTATTTACATAGCACTTTTATGCTTTTCTTTTACATATATTTTATTTAGAATTCCTTAGATCTAGATTTCTATATTTACTGCCTGTGTACCACAGTTTCATTCACAAAATTCCTTGTGTGCGAGCTCACTTGGCAATAAGAAGCTTTCTGATTCTGAAAAAACTAGACCCAGGTAACTACTCTGGCACCTGTGTCAGCTGCTGTGCTGTTACAGATAAAAATATGAAAATATACTTCATCTTGAGTGTGCAAAGTGAGCGCATGGCCTCTTGAAATGGCACATGTGGTCTGAATAATCTCAGTACATGATAACATCTCTCACAGTCTGCATCTGATAAAATTGACAAGCACTGGCGTCACTAGGTTTTAAGGAAAGGGGGGGCTTAGCCCCCAAGAGATCCATCCATCCATTATCTATACACCGCTTAATCCTCAGTAGGGTCGCGGGGGGGCTGGAGTCTATCCCAGCCGATTTAGGGTGAAGGCAGGGGACACCCTGGACAGGTCACCAGTGTATCACAGGGCTACACTTAGAGACAGACAACCAAGCACACTCACATTCACACCTACAGACAATTTAGAATCACCAATTAACCTCAACATGTTTTTGGACTGTGTGGGAGGAAGCCGGAGAACCCGGAGAGAACCCACACTGCACGGGGAGAACATGCAAACTCCACGCAGAAAGATCCCGGGTGCCCCCACCAGGACGCGAACCGGCAACCTTCTTGCTGCGAGGCAACAGTGCTACCAACTGCGCCACCCTGCAGCCCCCCTAAGAGATGCACAGTTTAATTCCACAAACAATGAACAAAAACTGAGAAAATTGTGTAAATGTTTTAGGCCAGCATTACATTTTTGACACAGTACAACAACAAACAGGAACAAACACACTGTATGTTTCCAGCATCAACAAACACAACAAAAAAGAAAAAAAATCCACATAGTTCCACAAAGTACACCATTTTAAAATAACATGGCTACAGTTGGCAGTGACTTGGTGGGTGGAAGCATCAAAGAATGTCACAAAAATCTTTTACTCTCAAATATTTTGCAGTTGCACAGATTACAGTTTGATGACTGGATTCCAGTGATGTGGGCGTGCTCTATATGAGCAAGTGGAATGGATTGGACAACGACACACTGACTGACTTTCTACCGTTCACGATGAAGTGAAGGGAAACTAATATTTATGATCACATTTAATTTAATAATAACTGGTTATATGATTATTTATTTAAACTCATATTCTGGCCACATTATATTGAATTTGGCGGCACTTTTTTGTAAAAAAAAAAAAAAGTTAATAAATGAACATAAAATTGTGAAAATGTATTAATCGAGCATTTTTAAGCTGTATTAGGACACTCTGCAACAGCTGCAGAAATTCCTTGTTTGTGTCAGGAATGAACCTTTCCTTTTGCTTTCCAATTTAAGTAGATAAACTAAAGCATCTTGAGGACTTCTGATTGTTTTTCACCCGTTTGCTGTTGCATAAAGGATGCAAAAGGTCATTTTGCAGCGTGAATTTCTTCTCCGGTGATCGATTAAAGCCCTAAAAACTGCAACTCAAAGCTGCTCATTTAGAAGCCACGAGAAAAATCTGTCTCGCCCTGAAAGTGACACCGCGATCAAAACACAAACTAAACCACATTACACACATCCACCACAACGTTACAACCAGGAGAAGCGAATAGCATTGATTATCTCGTTACGGTGCAACACTGTTGGAAAATCTTGGGATCTGGCATTAAAGAGGATTTGACACGTAGTCCCACCAGATGCCTAAACATTGTTCCACATTAAGCTCATCCTCCATGGCAACAGCACTCACCTGTGGGAAACCAAAAGTGGCAGAAATCACCTCTGTTTTCTTGCCATTTATGTCAAAGTACCGCTTTATACAACATCAAAAGTCAAAACAACATCACCTTTTAATGTGCTCCAGTGAGCTACAGTAAATGCTGCTTGTTATGCCTTTAAAATGTTGCTTTTTATGGTGTTTTTCTGTCAGGTAAAAAAGCTCTTTAGTCTGTTTTGCACAGCCAGTAAGTTCACAGTTAATGTAACCATTCAGTGAAGATAATGTTTTTTTTACAACATCTTTAGGGAAAAGACCTTTGCAAGGTGGATAAAGTGGTGCTTTCTACTCACAAATGGTATCCTGATAGTTTTTGTGCCATTTTTTAAACAAACACTCTTAAAAAATGATGATTTACAGCATTTTTGGCTTTTAATTCTCNAAAGATCATTGCAACTGAATTACTAGTTTTGCAGTCATATTTAGACATTTTTTAAATGTTTTGACCTAAAAGCAGACATTCAAACCCAACTAATAACGGCATTTTGCTGCAATATTCCACTTGATTGTTTAAAATTACAACACAAGTCCACTGTTTTTATACATAATTGCTTTAACACATAGAAATTGTATTTTAATTATGTAAAATTACTGTTGTTTTCTTTTTTCACTGTCTCATCATGCAAATGCTTGTCATAAAATGGCACCTCTGTCCAAAAACAGTAAGAAGGAAGCATCTTCAACATAAGTAAAGTTCTTTTGTGTCTGTATCTATATCTGTATATCTATCTCTGTTTAGCTTGAAGCCTCAAATTTAATCTGACAAATGAGTTAACAAATTTCATTATGAGGCCTATCTCGTCTGCTCATGACAGTACAGACTGGTTGCTGCATTTTGTAAGTCAGCTCTTTTTGCACCGATGTGTTGGGAACTAAAAAACATACAGTAACCTATGAAATGTAACACCATGTGTTAATCTGCAGCCTGAATCACTGTCGACGTGTAGGCGGCTCTTTTCTGTAATCAAATGTAATCTAATATAGCATTTTTACTGGTCATGTGAGGCTGTGAGTCAGCAGCTTTCATGTTTAATCCTCCTGCAGTAAGTCATGCTGAAATGACTGATGTCTGTCTAATTAGTCCATAAATCAGTGTAAAGTCAGTCAATAAATATTATACAACAGCATAAAAACAAAGCAAACAAAAAAAAAAAAAACTTGTAGAAAGATTTTTAAGCCAAGCAAGAATTTTACTTGAAAATGAAAATCAACTGACTGGTCAAATTCAACTCTTGAGCAAAACAGATTTAATTGGGTTTGAAGACTAAACTGAGACATGTGGACAGAAAATCATGATCAAGGCAAGCACGCAGAAATCCGCTTGACAGGTTGCGTGAATTAAAAGGCTTTCAGTCTGAAGAAGAGGAGACTGTGGGAAAAGCTTGACCTTAAATTAAAGATCCCATGTGGTAAAAATGTTTTATTCTGTATATCTTGAAAACTTGGACACTTACTTCTGTCATTACTCGAGCCTCCCACAACTAGCAGCCTCCCAGATTTACAAATCAGTTCAAATTTTATTTCGTTTCTACATAGAAACTGAGGAATCAGTAGTTGTAGAGCTGAAACTATGTACAATCCTGCCCTCTGACTTTGTTTACTTTCTATAGCTGCTTCTGCTAACTCTGAAACGTCTCATCCACTAGCAAAACCCACCCTAAGCTCTGCTGTTGGCTGCAAGAGTGAACACAAGAGACTTCATGCACACCC
>NW_007578233.1:330179-331419 GCF_000690725.1 Stegastes partitus
TGATCCCACATGATCTGTCTCTGCTGTTGGGGTCAATCTCAGCTGCAGAGAGTCTTCTTCCTGAAGGGGTCGCAGACAGCAGCAGCTCAGCTTTATTTAAAGCTTCAGACACTGAAACAGCCTGTTAAAGACCAGCTTTCCAGCATTTTGATCTTAAAAATGTTAAACGTTAATTAGGTCCCCGACAGGTCAGAAGTGCAGCACAAAGGGAACCTGCACAATATCAGGCAGCTGATTTAAATGTTCTGGTATTTCCTTCGGGAAGCCTCCAGAACAGCTGCAGTGCCTTTAAGTTGTTACATACCTGCACTGTGCTGTGTGTCCTCTTTCATTTCCAAAGATCATTTTGATAGGATTGAACACAAGTTGTTCAAAATCAATTTTTCCCTGCCTGAACTTTCTGTATCATCCATTTAACTGCCAGGAATGCAACGTAAATGTGCTGATAGTACTGTAGTTACAGTAGCGACTTTTTTCATGGTGCCTGAACCGTTTTATCTGATCTACATAATGTGAGATGAGTGATGTGTTTCTGCCTTTTAACCTCCTCTGAGCGAGTGATGGAGTCAGAAGTAAGACCCAGCTCTCTCTTCCTGGACCTGCTTTCACAAGTTATTGTCAACATCAGCAGTAGCAGACTGAATACCAGCTGATTAGTTTAGTATTATTCCATTATTCATGTCTTTGTTGATTCCATCAGACCAGATATTTTCAGTCTTAGAAGTAATGTCATTTTAGACAGGAAATGCTTTGATTCAAGACACTATAGTTAGTTTTTATAGGTCAACAACTTTACAGGGAGATAAAAAGTATTGTGACCCAATTGGAACTTTTCTCTTTTTGTTGCTTTTCAACATTGATTCAAGGTCATCCATCCATCCATCCATTATCTATACACCGCTTAATCCTAACTAGGGTCATGGGGGGCTGGAGTCTATCCCAGCTGACTCAGGGTGAAGGCAGAGGACACCCTGGACAGGTCACATGCAAACTCTACGCAGATCCTGGGTGCTCCCACCGGGATGCGAACTGGCGACTTTCTTGCTGTGAGGCAACAGTGCTACTAGCTGCGCAACCTTGCAGCCTGGTTCAAGGTCAACTTTAAAAAAAAAAAAGACTTTCTTTCATGTTAAAGCGACAAGAGTTTTCTACAAGGCAATGTTAAATATTTAACAATGTAAAAAGTAGAACAAGTGATTGTACATGTATTCACTCTGCAACTACAGCACTGAGTCCATGT
>NW_007578233.1:338109-338899 GCF_000690725.1 Stegastes partitus
GAGGACAACGTGAAGGAGACTTCAGCCATCAGCGAGTCTGAACCACATCGTTGTTCCAAGATGGCTGAGAGAGTTCCCCAACATCCCAGACGAGGACTTGGTGCTCCTGACAACGATGACGACCGACCCGTCACAGTGGACAAACTTAAGGAGATGCAGGAATCTGTCACTAAAGACGCACGGACGATGGAGAACCGTCAGAGACAGTTTGCGTCTAAGAGGGAAGCTTCAGGCAAAAGTGATTCTGGACCGCATCCTTGTTTAAAGATGGTTGAGGGAGTTGCCCCACAACCCAAACAAGGATGTGTCACCGCTCCTCACCACGCCAGTTCCCAAACCAACGAACTGGCCGAGCTGCGAAAGGCCTTGGAGGCATCTGAGGCTGAGAACAAGCAGCTGAAGGTGCAGAATCGACGTCTTGACGCATCTGTCAAGAAACTTGTTGTTGAAAACCAGAAGCTCGAGGACAAACTAAAACTCAGCAGCCCTCTCATCGCAGTGGAAAATCTGCTCGCTCAGAACAGGGAGGTTCTTCAAGAGCTACAAGAACTCCTGGGAGCTGAGCGGAAAAAATACGCTGAGTTTAAGGAGGCAAAGGACCAAGAGCTGGAAGGGCTGAAACAAGAGCTCAGCCTGAAGGAGCAGGAGATCCTCAGTCTCCAGCCTAAAGAGGAGCAGAAGGAACCACCACAGGCTGAGAAAAAAGAAAAGCAGGAGGAGATGAAAGAAGAACTGCAGGAGGAAAAGCAGGATGTCGAGGAGGGGAAGAAAGACACAGAGGAGGACAAAA
>NW_007578233.1:339652-350050 GCF_000690725.1 Stegastes partitus
TACTTTAATCTTTATGAAACTCCACAGACTGACAAACAGACTTTTTACAACTAATAAACTCCAACTAATAGTAGTAATTGCAACAATATCAATAAGATCTGAGTTCTTCACTGCTGGTATACAGTATTTTATGTTTATTTCTCTCATTGTAACATCTGAAAAGCAGTAAACCTGCCACTTTTCAAAGCAGATAGTTTAATAAAATGAGCTAGATAGCTAGAAGGCTAACAAGTGTGCTGTGGGCTCTATGGTCACTGTGGTGTGGACAGGACTTCTGAAACATTCCACATGTGGATTGTTCATATTCAGACAAATTCAGTCAAATCGGGCATTCAGTTCATCTGAGAGCAACAGGAGAGAGAGATTGCACGCCACAGGAGCATATCTCTATTGTACGATGGCCAAGAGAGCGAACCAGCAACGCAGACAAGGATTTGTCCGCACTCCTGACCGTGGCGAAGAACGACCCGTCACAGTGGCCGAGCTGTTCAAGGAGATGCAGGAATCTGTGGCTAAAAACGCACAGATGATGGAGAAAAATCGGAATTTGTTCTGTTTGGTTCTGAGACCAACAAGGGCAACGTGACGGACACTTCAGTCAAAAGCGAGTCTGAACCACACACTGTAAAAAAAAAAATCTGTAAAAAAATAAAAATAAAAATCTGTTAAAAAAAAAACCTGGTAGACGTACTGGCAGCAAAGTTTCCAGACGGATACCGTAAAATTACAGTAAACAACTGTTTTGTAACAAATATTAAGTTAATGTAATTGCCAACATTTTTATGCCAGCCCAACCCATTGTAATAATGTTTGCAACTCCAAATTACTCAGTTAGAGTTTTTATCCTGCAATCCTGCATTTAGTGAAGTGATGGGAATATTCTCTGATCCATGGAGGCCTCACCCTGCTACCCACTGGATAACACAATGCAAAGAAACCTGTTTAGCACACTGGAGAGAAATAACTAAAAGCCAAAAATAGATTAGAATGCCATCTGGACCCCAGAAGAGATTATAAATTAGAAAAATATCTCCCTGCTGTCATTGATGCATCCTAACCACGTACAGCCTTTGTGAACCCAAACTGTCAATCAAAAAAAGATCATTCGTTATCAGATTTCAAGGAGCTAAATCATCTTTCAAATGTAATAATACTTCCAGGAAGCTGAGACAAATATTACTGTACATGCGGCCACAAAACACAACCTGAATGATTCTGACATACACAACACAACCATGAAGATGATCTTCTTTGCATATATGAGGAAGATATGTCAGTCTTAATGTTGCAAATGTTTGATGCTGTGGCAGCATCGCTTCTGGGAACCTTCATGAATTTAATCAAACTGAATCAAATTGAATTGATCTGCAAACAAAACTGGATTGATGACACGGTGTTGGAGATGCCAGATGGAAAATGAACTACTTTCTAGTTTCTGTGTGCACAAAATAGACCTTTGTCTTTATGTTTTGAAGAATCTCTTGGACTCAGTCCGGTGGTTCTGAACCTCGGCTGAGCTTCCGGGAGTTTCAGTTAGTTCTTATTTCTGCGGATCACATGCTGAGACCCTGACTGGTGAACGGGGAAGTCTCCATCTACAACACAGTTTATTGATTTTCAGAAAAAAAAAAAGGAAAGGAGGATGCTGCTCAAATGAGAGCCAGCTGACTGAAAACAGATAATGTGATTCGAATTAAAGCTTTAAACTTGTAATGTTTATTGAGCTTGACTTTGGTGCTGGAAAATAAAAATGATGCTGTCCATCTCTGAAAAAAATGGGTTAAACGAATAATGTTCACAAATAGACGTGATTATGTTTGCTATGAAAGTTATTAAAGAAATCAAGGACAATCTTGTTTTTTCTGGTTTAAAAACTGGAGTTTTCTTGTTTTTAGCATGTTGTACTTTGGCGGATGTTTGGTCTTGTAATATTATTGTCTCTATATTTCAAAGTTTTATACCTGGAATAACAGAAAAGAGTCAGGTTATGTCGGTTAGCATGTTTAAATATTACCACTTCAACAACCAAAACATACAGCCTTTAATCACTTATCGTTTATTTGATTAATAGTACTTTTATTCCACTATCTGTTCTATGTATGTAGGCTTTTTTGAAATGAATGGTGCCTCGGAAATTAGAAAAGTAAATAAACTGCAAGATGCTGCTGTGCCACTGACATCTGCTGGACAAAATACAAACTTCACCAGAATGGACTTTAAAGTTCTGCATCCAAAGGCCAAAAAATATGATTACTTCATAGTCCTCATTACAGAAAATGGTGAGTGTCATATTTTTATATAAAACATTATTCTCCTGCGCCTGCTCTCTCTGTGGATGTCTCTGGATCTGGAGCTCCTGAATTACAGCCGCTGGCCTCACCTTCTGCATCCTGCTGCCCCCACCATGATGCCTCCTGTTACAAAAGGACAGTAACTTCTAATAACTTTTTTAACTGTACACTAAATTTTATAATTCATCCCACTCTCACCCAACCGGTCGAGGAAGATGGCCGTCCCTCCCTGAGCTTCGGTTCTGTTGGAGGTTTTTGTTTCCCCTGTGGGGGTTTTCGGTTCCTTCCCACTGTTGTGGACTGCTTGCGGACTGCTGAAGCTTATAGGGAATCCAGATGTTTTGGATTGTTGGGTGTTTCTGTCTCTGCCTTTGTGAAGCGCTATGAGATGACTTGTTGTTGTAAATATGCGCTATACAAATAAAACTGAATTGAATTGAATTGAATATTAGCCTCCTAATACTGACATATATTCAGCATGTTACAGCTGATTAGAGCTGGTTTTGACAAACTACACGGAGGCGTTTGGCCCCATCTGGTTCATCACAACCTGTTTTATGTGATGTACGGGCCTGTACTAACATTTAAATATATAAAAGTGCAAGTTTTCATTCAGATAAACTGCCAGAGTTTTGGTCCATTAGTTTGGGGTTATTTGTTTGTTCATTTAAGCCATATTTTTAAATGTCTGTCCATTTATTTCAGCCTTTTACAACTGCAATTGTTAAGCCATAGTTTTAGGTGGACATTTCAACCATTCCTTCACTTCTGGTTTAATCATGCATGTGTTCTTGTTGTCTGTCTATTTCTACTGCTTAACTAATACTTCTGGTAAACTCTCCAGCTCAAACCTATTGAGGTCAATTAGTTCTTTGTACTTTCTTTCTTTTTTTTCAGATAAGTTGAGCCCATTTCTCATGGTTGGTTGATGCAGAAGTAACCTTTGGGGTAATTGTACCTTTGATTGGGAATCAGTGGGATACAAGATCTGTCTGACAGGTCTTTATAAGGTTAACAGGAAATGAAAGAAAAGGAGAATTTTTACCATTTTGTGGAGCAGTGTTGGAGAGCAATAAAAGGTGAAAAGGGGGGAGTGAACATTTTTTATAGGCCTTGTATTTGTAAGCACAGAGCAGATAAAGTGTGTGAACTTTCCCCAGAGACAAAACAGTAAAAGAGAAAAACTGCTGCTTGCGTTGTGGTTTAGTGGATGAATCTTTAGCCATAAAGTGGTTTCATTCATGCTGTTCTTCGCTTCTTAAGAATCAAGCTTCAGCCACACAGTGGAGGAGAGAGCAGCGACAGCTGAGTGACACATCAACTCTGCTGAAAAATAAAAAATCCCCTTTGACTAACAATCCTAATGTGACTGGAGGAAATTACTAAAACACTCCAGCGCTGCCGGTGGAAATGACACACAGCCGCCTACACGTCGACTCAACCGTCCATTTTCTTGTTCAAATATAGTCCGGCTTCTGGTTTTTTGGCTGCATGACTCACAATCACGTGTTCATTGTGACAGAAGGAGCCTTGGTCAGATTTCTGTAAGAAGACCTCTGCACAACTTCATCATTTGTTATCACATGTGAACCTTTCAGCCCCACCCCCTTTGGAAGATAACATATCTGAAATACTTCCTCCTTGTTTTCAACACGGCCTGTCAGTGACTTCTCGCCTCGATATTATCTTACAAATGTGTTTTTTGGGCCCTAAACTGACTTTTCACAACCCGCCATCACCTTCTGTGTTGACAAACATGAAAAACAATGAATCTCCTTTTCTTGATTTCAAAAACTACACTTGGTGACAGCTACACCTGAGAAAACAGAAAAATGCAAACATCCTTATGATGAATCCTCGATAAGCTTGATTTCATCTTCCTCTACGTCACTCGGTGCTTCCATGTGACCCAGAAGGAATGCAGAAAGTTTTGTTTTCTATGAACCTTTCCTCTTAAACAGGTGTATCAGGGATGATGATTAACACTTTTAAAAACAACATTCACTGTTTCAGCAGCTGTTTATGGACTGAACTCCGGTTTATTTAATCAACGACAGAAGAAATAGCTGCAAACGTCTACAGAAAGTACAAGTAAGATATAAATATTCTGTCTTTATCGATACATATGTTGGATATTTTCGAAGTTTGACAATGACTTGGATTCAAATGATGCCTGTTTTGAATTTTAAAGCCAGTACAGGTGGTAAAACCTCAACTCAGGCCCATTTTTGTGCTCAGAATTAGGAGGAAACATCTCAAACATTTAAAAAAAGGGCATTATCTGCTGTAAAAATCAACTACAACAAACCAGACTTCCTTGTGGTTCTTGCCTGCTGTTCATCCCAGTGTTTAGGAACAGAAATTACACTTCTATTCTAAGTATGACTGCTTACTTTAAACCAAATTACAAGCTTGATTACTTACATACTGTAAGTTTCTGCTCAGGAACCTGTTTGGTGAGTCTTGAGGGAGATCAAATTTCCCAGTGGATCAAGAGCATTCATCTGAGATGACATGATACTGCAGAAAATGCTCAGCGTATTGATTACAGAAGCTTTGCATTCTCCTGTTTTTTGTTCTATATTTCCCGGGCCTGTGTGATGCTTGTATAACGCTCAACATGTGAACAAGTAGAGGCTTGTTTCTTGCAGATAACGAGTCTTTGTCTTGTGGTGTCTGTTGTTTGTCTTCTGGTTTTTAATTTGATTTATCGGTTTCTATTTTAACTGCACGGCCAGGCATTTTTCAGAGACCAAACGTCAGTCAGTCAGCTTCAGGATTAAGTCTTTTTAGCGATGTGTGCTAATCGCTATATTGCTACATCTGCTAATATGATGTCTACACTTGCCTGACTTAAAGTCCTCTTACGCCACTGTATGTGTCTCTTAGCTTTCTTTTGCATCATAAAACAAAACCGTGTCCAAACAGAAACCATCATTAGAGCCTTAATGTGTTTGCTAGTTGTCAGATATTCTGCCGTCTACTTTTATATTTGAATAGTTTTACTGAAAAGGCAAAAATCTCTAAATGAATCGCATTTTGTGAAACTTTTGCGGTCCTGCCCTGCTGCCCTGTTAACCATTTCCACCCTGGAGGCCCTTCTACCAGGATCAGGCTGTTTCACTCAACAAAACACAACAACACCAGTTTTTTGAAGGTTGCAGGTTGTCGCTCATTCGATAAAGATTCCCACAATTAGTCCTGTAATTAAAATGAGTGTAGCATTTGTTGTGCTTCGTTTCTGCTGCATGAAGTTTGGTTTAATAATATCAGTGTTTGCTGACTCGACTGACTCTTCAATAAGGCCGTTGTTCACGCTCTAGTTTGCAGTATTTTGATTAGCTGAGCGTAAAAACGTCACATTTTGCAGCAGTTTTTTAAATCTCAAAATTTTCCCGAGGTTTGTTCAGTTTGCTCTCTTAGTTGTGAAGCTGTGACCGATCAGATTTATGAATGTTTGTTCAGGGAGAAATAAAAAATATAACCTCAAGTGATCAAACAGCTGCATGTAATGTGAAATATGTTGCTTGCAGTGATGAAGCCACAGATATTCATTATCAATGCTGCTGTTGTCTTCATTTCTATAAGGCCTTGTGTGTTTTTCAGCTCGGTGTTTGGAGTTTTTCGGCCTGCGGCTTTGTTCTGGGTCACACTTATCATCCTCATCAGCTTCATTTTCAGCCACAGCAGGCATCTGTTTCTAAAAAACTTAACAACAAACAAAAAAGACATAAATATTCATTGTGCACTGCCTTTTTAACACCATGTAGTAGACAGAATTGGTGACAACTTGCTGAGAACAGTGAAGCATCCAGCAGATAACGAGTCTCAGCAGATGGTTGCCTAAAACATGACTACAAATCAGAATTGTTCCTCGTCTCTTAGGTATAAAAATAAGTTGTCATCTTTTGCTGTTTTTGCAGCTTTATTCCTGATGCAGACTTTCAGACTCTCTACTCTTTGCTGTCTTTTACATACATGATGCACAGATTCTTGCTCCCAGATAAATGAATGTGTTTCTTGTTGGGCGGCTGTGGCTCAGGAGAGCCGTTGTCTTCTCATCAAAAGGTTGGCGGTTCAATCCCCCGCCCCTCCACAGTTGAAGTGTCCTTGGGCAAGACACTGAACCCAAAGTTGCTCCTAATGGCAGGCAGCACCTTGCATGGCAGCTCTGTCACCACTGATGTATGAATGTGTGTGAATCAGTGAATGAGAAAACATTGTAAAGCGCTTTGAGTGCTGCTAAGGTAGAAAGGCGCCATATAAGTGCAAATCATTTACTGTTTACCGTTTGTTTCCTTTCAGGCATGAGGGACAGACTGTCGCACCTACATCAGGTGCAGACGGACTCGGAGGGTTTCAGCACAGTGGAGCTGGACACTTTTGAGCATGAAGCAGCAGCAGCAGCAGCAGCGGCATCAGATTCTGACCAGGACCTGGACGGTGTCCTGCAGGAGGCCCAGCAGATCCGACTGGAGATCCAGCAGATCCAGAATGACATCAGCGAGTTAAAGGATGTGAACTACCAGGCTTTGAACAAGACCTCGTTCCCTGTTGCAACAAAGCGGGACGCCAATGTGATCGGAGCTGATATAAAACGCAGAGGAGAAGCCGTGCTGCATCGGCTGCACATGATGAATGATCTTCAAGGAGAACTGGAGGCTCAGCGTGGAAGCTCTCATCCCACAGCGCGAATCGCTCGGACGCAGTACAACTGCCTCAGCAACGCTCTGCGGGAGGTGATGTTCAGCTACAACGACACCGAGATGAACCACCGGGAGGCCTGTAAGCGGCAGATCCAGCGGCAGATGGAGGTGGTGGGCCGGGAGGTGAGCGAGGAGGACCTGGATGAGATGATGGAGGACGGAGAACTGACCGTGTTCAGCGTCCACCTGCAGGGGAAAACCGCCCACTCGGCCTTCCTGCAGATCGAGAGCCGCCACCAGGAGCTGCTGGAGCTGGAGAAGAGAATCGAGGGGATCCAGGAGCTGTTCCTGGACGTGGCCGTGCTCGTGGAGGAGCAGGGGGCGGCGGTGGAGAACATCCAGAAGAACGTCCAGGGGGCCGACGTGTGCATTCAGGAAGGCATTGGCAAGCTGGAAAGAGCTGCTACGTCTGATAAAAACAACCCCTTCAAGAAGATGTTCTGTGGCTGCTTCCCCTGTTATTACCAATAGATCTACTGATCCTCTAATGAGTGTGAAAATATTGTGAGACTGTACTGCGCTTAATTGCACTGAAACTACAGATGTGTGGCACCATGAGCACAGATCTGTTTATTGAAAATGTCACACCTGTTTTATCTGAATAAAGAGAGAACCAACATGTATGCAATGTGAGTTACTAACAAACAACTTAAAAAAACCTTAGTGCAATAAGATTCATCAAATGAATTCATTTAAAATAGTCGCACATCAGCAACAATTACATAGCTTAGCGGGAAATCTAAAACATCAGACGTTAGGTTACATATTCAGGAGTTTTTAGTCTTGTAACAAACATTGTCAACTGATCTTCAAGCTCAAACATGATTCTTTAAGTCAACATGGATGACAAATACTAAAAATGTTTATCATGGTGCTGGCACCATTAGAATGACAATTTCTACAGTTTCATTTAGCAGACAATTTCATCCAAAGTGACGTACATCTGAGAGCGGATACAACACAAGCAAGGATCTAGTCAGGAGAAAAACAATCTAGATAAGTGCCACAGAACAAGTTCAAGTGTGACAGGACGTTGATGCCAATAGCAGGCTGTGTGGGAGGTTATAGGACTTTCTTTTGTTTGTTTGTTTGTTTGTTTTCAGTCTGTCAAGTACAAAGGTGTTCAGTGAAGAGCTGGTCTTTAGTCTTTTCTTAAAGACTGAGAGAGAATCAGCAGATTGAACAGAGTTTGGTAACTCGTTCCACCACTCGGGAACCACAGAGGAGAAGAGTCTAGCTATCGACCTCTGGTCTTGTTGTGGGTGTTGTATCAGGTGGCTTTTGCTGGTCGAGCGGAGTGAGCAGGAGGGAGGGTAGATCTGAATGAAAGAGTTCAGGTAGGACGAACTCTATATGACAAATGGTCAACTGCATTAACTTAAAGAAATATAGGCAATATTAAATCTCCTTAATGTTGCTCAGGGAGTTGTTGTGAGGTTTCAAAACTCTTCAGTTAGATTGAGGTCATTAGTAGGAATGTTATCGTCTGTCAAACCAGGGAAAGGTGTCCACGATAATTTAATGCAGCTCTGAATATTTAACTTTTGACACTGAAAATCAGGTTATTTACAGAGCACATTTGAAACAGCCAACCTGCTGTCCAGTTTTGAAATAGGATTGGGGAATTTAAAATGTTTAAATATTGAAGTTAAGGCTGTAAAATGTGGTTTAATATGTAGGTTTGCCTGGGTGACCTAAATATTCTAGTTAAGACCTTATTTGATAAGAGTAGCCTACATGTTGATGATGACCCTTTTGGACTTTTGCTTAAATAACACTATCACAATGGAGTGGAGGCTCCAGCCCCCCCCTCCGCGACCCTAATGAGGATTAAGCGGTGTGTAGATAATGGATGGACAATGGAGTGGTGTTTCTATGTTTTTACTTTTTTAAAAGGTGTCTGTATAGTTTTTGTACTATTTTCAAAAGCCCTAGTAGCTTCAGAACAGCTACAAACTGGACCTTGAAGTAATTTTGTGAACTTATGTTTGCAAAGTTGACACTGAATTTCGATTTATTGTAGTTTTTGTGTTAGGATAACAACTTTGAATTTGTTTTTTGGCTTTAGATGAATTCTGGGGAAGTTTTAAAATGTTTAGTAATAATAATAATAACAAAAAGACTTACGTGTTAATGTGTTGTGCTGGCAAATACCCGGGCGACTCACAAATGTATGAACTGCAGAAGATCTGTACTGTGCGTAAAAGCCAAATGCGTAAAACATAAATGCGTAAAATGCGCAAAAGTCCCCCTTTGCTCTTTGTCGCCCAAGCAAAGTGAAATAAAGCGACATGTGTGTTCTCCTTCCTGGACTCGAACCAGAGAAACGGTGAATGTGAAGGCGTGATCTTCCGCATTAGAAGCTGCAGCTGCATCAGTGTGACACTCAGACGTCCTTCAAACTCTCAAGACTCTGGTTCATGTTGAAATTTACTCTTATAACCGAGACGAAAAGAGGAAATGAGCCCTTTTCAGCTCGTCTCTTCTGCTTTAGCGACTATATTGGTGTAAACCCGCCGGAGGACAACTCATCAAGGTATGTGCTCACTGTGTTGTATTCTGTGTAAATCTGCTCAAATAATCGATTAATTGGTTTATAGAGTCAGACAGGTGGATTTCTGTAACGGCTGATTGTTAGTTTTTCTTCTCTCGTGTCATGTTAAAGATGCTTTAAAGGTTCCTGAGTGATTATATATTTCTATAAAACATTTTTGGAACATCAGTAAATCCCCAACAGTTTCTCTCAGTAGGAAATAACTGATGGTACCGAGCTGTGATGGATTTCTATTTGTGTGGCAGAAGTTCACAGTTGGGGAAGGAACTTCTCAGTTTCACACAGCTGCTTATCTGTCTCCAAGAAGTACATTTACAGCTGTGATGAGTCAGTGTGTCTAAAAAGAAATTTGATAAAGTTTGATCAAAAAATAAAAAATCTGTTTTTAAAGATAATTAGTACCTTAATTTAATTTTTAAGGTTGCATAAAAAGAAGTGTCATGAAAGCAGCCCAGCCCATCCCTGCTTCCTTTCCAACACAATATATTTACAAATTATAGAAAACACAACATAAAAATAAAGTATTCCTGCATGTAGAAATACTGTGTTGGTACAGCTCAGTCACCTAAAGTGTTTACATATAAGGAGTGGTGACCAATTCTTTCTTTCCAGTGACTGTAGGAAACCAGGAGAGCCAAAATGGAAGTAGTTTAACCTCCTATAAATACAGTCCTGTAGTTAAAAAACAAACAAACAAACAAAAACCATTTACTGTTAATATACAAATTGTTCCTGTTTTATTAAATTTAAATATCTTGTAGAATCATAGAAAAAGTATTATTTTATATAAACAATTACATAAAGTCTTGACTGTTGACTGTGAAACAAACAGGCCAAAATTGTAAAA
>NW_007578233.1:350470-353848 GCF_000690725.1 Stegastes partitus
GTCCACGTCCAAAATCGGTATTTTTTATAAATGGTAATTTTTCTTTTACAATGTGTGCCCATAAAAGTTACTGTTTTACTCTATTTAAATTCGTTATTTTTTTTCACATATTTCCAATTTTAAAAAACTATATTGAGAATTGAAAAATGGCAAATAGTTTTAGTTGTTTCACAGATTTCCCTAATTTTATTAAATTATAGATAATATCTAGCAAAATTACAGAAAAAAGTATTAAATGACATGCTATAGGAAGAAAACTTTTGGTAATTTGATGTTTTTAGGGGTTAAAAACACAAACACGTGCTGTCATTCTCGTCCTCTAGTTCTCCACCAGAAAGGCACTAAGTTCATTTGCCAACATGCCAAACTTTTCCTTTAAAGAGGGCAGCAGTGGCTCTGTGGTTGAGCTACTGGTCAGAAGGTTGGAGGGTCAAGCCCCATGATGCCAAGCGGCCACTGTTGGGTCCTTCATACAAATTGCACTTCGACCCCGACTTCCCAACAAGCTGGGAGTTGCGATTTCAGCATTTCTTCTCTTCCTGTTGCAGGCGAGATGAAGGACCGACTGATCGAGCTGCAGGTCATCACCAACAAATCTTCAGAGGAGGCTCACGGATCTGAGGAGGATGCAAGCCCCGAGTCTGGTGGACAGGAGCAGCAGCAGCAGGCCATCGTGTTCGAGGGTGAAGACGTGACTGATGTTATCTACAGGAACGCCAAAGAGATCAGGAGGGAGATGGCGCTGCTCAGGAGGGACGTGGAGCATCTGAAGACCCAGAACACTCGCTTCCTCACGTCCATCCGGAGGATCAGCGCCATCAAGCGGGACGCCACCGCGCTCGGACGGGACGTTCAGGCCCGAGCGCAGGCAATTTACGGGAACCTGGAGCGTCTGGGGAAGCTGAGCAAGGATCTGGAGGAGAGGCACAGCTCCACGTCGGTCGTGGTTCGAATCTCCCGCTCACAGTACTCGTTTCTGACCGCCGCCTTCCGCCAGGCCATGTCCGAGTACAACGAGGCCGAGCTGATGCAGAGGGAATACTGCATGGGCCGCATCCAGAGGCAGGCCGAGATCATGGGCAACAGGCTGAGCAGGGGGCAGATAGACGAGATGATCGAGTCGGGCAACTGCAACGTCTTCACGGGCGTCGTGGCGGAGACAAGGACTACCAGGTCGGCCCTCAACGAGATCGAGACCCGGCACAAGGAGCTGCTGCAGCTGGAGGGTCGCATCAAGGAGATCCACGAGATCTTCCTCCAGATCGCCGTACTGGTGGAGGAGCAGGGCAGCATGGTGGACAACATAGAGGCGACCGTAGCTGCCACCGTGGACTGTGTTTCCGAGGCCGGGAATGAGGTCAGGAAGGCTGTGAGATACAAGAAAAGCCATCCATGCAGGAAGCTCTGCTGCTGCTGCTTCCCGTGCTGTAAATGAGAACGTTTTTCAGGAGGATATGGAGTCAAATTGGCTTCTTATGCATTTTAAACTTATTTCTAAGTCATTTTTAAGTTTTTAAGAATAATTTGCGTCATTTTTTTAATGATCTGGTCTAAGAAAAAGGACCTAAGTCATTTTAAACCACACCCTTGAACAAATGTATGCAGTGTGATGTGGTTCCTGACTGTTGCTGCCTCTGCGTGACCGTTGTAAAGACATTTGTGCTCTTTTTTTTTTGATGCTACCTCGCAGCTTTGTCCTTCAACTTTCAGCTTTGTAATGGCAAAATGAAGTCAGTAAAGTGTGGATTTTTTTCTTCTTCTTCTTCTCAATACCTCAGAGTGTGTCGTTTGGAGAGTAGGCCCGGTGCTTACTGCAGCCGTTGCTTCACAAGTCTTTAGAAACACTGTGAACACAGCTCAGCCTCTGACTGTGGTTAGCAGGGCAGGCGTGATAGCTTTGTGTGAATTGTGCAACCAGTTTGCCGCCCCTGTGTAGACTTGTTGCTTTTCATGGAAGAAAACTATCTTTAACTTCTGCTGGTGTCAACTTAAAGATCTGTTACTGGAATCAAAGCGTTTAAACAATATGACAGGACTTTTTACGCAAAAATGCATCTAAATCTATGTGGAAAATAAGAGGATTTTCTCTTTATCTCGCTGTCTTGTGCGTGCAATGATTAAAACAGAGCTTTATTTTTGCTTGTGTGGCAGCCCATCACATACTGGGGGAATCCCAGTTACCAGCTGTTAAAAAAGTAAGGGGTGTTGGGAGCTTCTGATCACCTCAGACAGCAGTGGGTGTTTTCAGAATTAGCTGCCTCTGCTCAGTGTTGAAACGGCTGCAATGATTGCACTTCCTCAGCAGCTCTGTGTGGTTTGTAGGGGGCATTTACTCGAAGCGTGACGGGCTTTATTTGAACTGTGGAGCCGTGAGTTTACTCAGGTGAACCTACCAGTTGTCCTCATGTGGTTGCTGTAATCTTATCTGCCGTCTGTTATGTGCTGTGATTGTGTGTGTTCACCAGGATGGCCGAGTGGTTAAGGCGTTGGACTTAAGATCCAATGGACAATAGTCCTCGTGGGTTCGAACCCCACTCCTGGTAGGAGATTTTAACCAAAATATGTGGATTATCTGGATTTAAAAAGAAACATGTTGGTGGTTTTGCGCAGTGTAATACCCTGAAAACGACAGATAAATGTCTCCCCGAGCTTTGACTTGTCGCTGTGGCATAATTCAACATTTCAGTGCTTTCCTTACAAACCGCTCAATCTTTATGTAGGAAATACCTTTAAAGGTTGAGGTTGTGAAACGAGTTCTATTTACAGCCACGTGTTACTAGTATAGCCACATAAGCTATGGAGGTTCAGAAAACAGCAAACACCTTGACCATGCTGGTAAACGTTAACCACATTATAAAAATGTTGT
Source organism: Stegastes partitus (assembly GCF_000690725.1). Taxonomy (NCBI): domain Eukaryota; kingdom Metazoa; phylum Chordata; class Actinopteri; family Pomacentridae; genus Stegastes; species Stegastes partitus. The sequence goes on from NW_007578233.1 coordinate 353,337, forward strand.
GGCTCTTTTCAGTCGGGATATTTGGGCAAATATAGGCAGCACGCTTCAAGTTAAACATCAAGATTTAAAAGCATACTCTGGTCCAAATTTTAAACAAAACAGTGGGACATAAACCACTGTGGAGTTGATTTTAAAGGTTCAAGACCAACAATACAGTAACATGTAGTTGTTTTCTGATGCTAGAAATGGTGTTTTTATATCAGCAATGCTGTAACACAAGAGCAACTCTGGCCTGTAATGTGACTTCTAAGATAAAAGAAGCTTTATTTTATATCCAGGCATGAGGGAAGTGCTACAAAACTGAAGAAATACTGTTAGAAATACATTTAAATTCATGCTTCAGCACAAAATGGTTGGAATTCAAACATATATTTAACGTCCCAAAAGTAAAAGTTTTCATACTTGATGCATTTATGTGTTCACCATGCTAGCGACTGAGTTGGTAAAGATGGTTTTAATCACTTTTTATCGTTTAAAGCTGCATAGTGTCTGAATTTCTCCGCTTGGATCAG
>NW_007578233.1:354428-367886 GCF_000690725.1 Stegastes partitus
CGACCCTAGTGAGGATTAAGCGGTGTATAGATAATGGATGGATGGATTTATTTGTTGGCTATATTTTGTACTGTTGAACTAAATTTGCAAAGTAACTACAGTTAACATAGTGGAGTAAAAAGTACTATGTGTGCCTATAAATTGTAAAATAGAAGTATAATGTAAAATGGAGACACTCAAGCAGACTGCAAGTAATTTAAAATTGTGCAGCACTATAGTTACTTTCCATCGCTGTTAATTTCACCCTTCTGTAACACGTGAATGTATCTGGAATTTAGATTATTTTAAATGATCACAGTGGCTTTTGTCCTGTTTACGCTGCACCACACACATATATAGACACACAACCACAGCACATACTGACTCATCACAATAAGGTTACTGTGCATTTTCTGTCCTTTCTTTTCACCAGTAAAGTGAATTTGTGTTGATTTGGTGCCATCTAGCTGTAGGAAATTGAAATTTCTAGAAATCCTTCTTTCTTAAATCTTTTCTCTTGCATCTGCAAACAGCAACTGGACAGATAAAATCTATTATTATTGTCCTCACACTGAATTAAATCTTCCATAACTTTACTGCCTTACAAAAAAGACAATATTTTAACCAATTTCTTTAACTTTTTGCTGCTATTTCAACTTGTGATAATGAATCTGTAAGTGTGTTTGGATATTTTTTGGTTTGCTTCCTCAGCCATGACATTAATAGGACATAATTTCGTGGCTATATATACACAACTGGTCATGTGTAATATTGGACACTTGCCTTATGAAGAGGGAGTGAGGTTGAAAATAGTTTCCATTTTTGCCTAATTGATTTCATTAGCGGCTACTAACTGATATAAAGCTGTTGTGCATTCCGGCCTTTTAAAAAAAACAACTCAAATGTGTAAAAACCAAGAGCCTCTTTATTAAAACGCTTCAAAAGTCAAACAAATGAAGCTGGCATATTGTGGTGGAAAAAAAAAAAAAAACACACTTCAGCAGGAGTGAAAATAAAACTTACAATACTGATGAAAATGTTGATACACTCCAGGTGCAAAGACCGACTGCATTGCTGGAAAAAAAAACACGAGGCGATCAGCACATGAGAACCTCATATTTGTCTTGTTTGATGTACGAACCTCAACGGAGCAAAAGACTGATGTGATGCTCAGTCTCACACGTCTTTGACAGGATGAAACCTGAAGAGTGAGCGAGTGATCGGGTCTATGTGAAGCTCATCGTGGTACAAGATTAGAAAACAATGAAAGTTACATTAAAAAAAAACGTACTAAATCGATGCACAGTGCCTGAGAATAAACTGTATAAATTAGTCTGCAACTGGACTCACCGATACATTTTCCAAAGACATCAAACTCAGAACATGCAGAACACGAGGGAGTACGATTCCTGCTGCCAAGACTAACCCCTCAGCTTTAGGTTTTAAATTTTACAGTACATGCCTTCATGTGCAAATCAATAATTCAAATCTAGACCTTACAGAGGCAGATCTCTTTCCAAATACAAGTACCAGTACAAAAATAAGAAACAAAACAAACATGGATGGGGACTTATTCGAATAAAAAGACAGCTTAGTTTAAACATTGTTTGGGCGTTACATCAAACTCAAAAATATATATATATAAAAAAACAAATCACACTTTTTCTCAAAGGAATATTCATATTTTCACGACTATTGTTACTCTTCTGGGACACTTTTACCCAGTTTTTCCATTCTTCACACATCAGGGAACAAAATCAATCATGTTCACGTGTCGTTAAACCTTACTTTGTAACTCAAACTAAAAAACAAAACCTGGATCACTCTGTGTTTAAAAAGAACGTTCAAAAAGCATTTTTGGCCAACAGCCTATTTTAGTCAGAAACACCTCGCTGATGGATGACAAACATGAAAACATTTGTTATTCCAGCACTGCAACACACACACCGTTATGTTATCTTAATACTGAGTCAGTTCTACGACCCCACAATCACCAAGTAGCAAGTTGTCGTGCCGTTTTCTGCGATTTTCTCAACTACACACAACTCGCTGCGAGACAAAGCTTCATGCTACAACCCTGAGACACCAACAATATTTGAACACAGTGGACATGTAGTGCCAAAAACATACAAGCGTGATAAATAATGAACATAATTAGTGACGCTCACTAATGGAGAGAAGTGTGTGCCCGTCATATTTCCTAAAACCTGTCCTGCAGGGTTTTATGAGGTCTGACACTGAGGGGAAGGAAACCAAGCTTCCTGCTTGCTAACCACAGTCACCGATGTGTTCACCGAGTACATTCATTATTTCACGTGCTACATTTAGATTTTTGGAGAAAAGAACCTACGAACAGTTGCTGGTTACTCGTCAGAGTAGCTGGTAGAAAAGACCACAAGCCAACCACGGTTATAAAAAGTACTGCCATTTGGCTGGTGAATAGTGTTGCTTCGTGTCTCACCCTGACTAACACGCCAGCACATTAGTCAGAAGTGAGAGAAGAAAAGAGGAGGATGGACCACCTTTGTTACTGCTATAACGTGCCAAACCCGCTACATTTCAACACCAAGCAGAATGATGTCAACATGCTTTTGCTGGTGAACAGAAATCAACACCCACAGTGATAAAGTTCATTACAGGATCCTGTAAAATGGCAAACATTATGCACAGCTAGCACAGGTGTTTGGTCAGTCTTTAAATGTAGTATTAAAGCCATGAAATCTATGAGTTCTAAGCAGTACACAAATGGTCACTCTAGGTATCAGGAGAACATGTAAAACCGTGCAAGATACCAGTAAACTGTTCCAGCTAGAAGCAGTAGAGAAATCTCACTGAGATGTTCTGAACAACCTCATGACTAGAAAATCAAGTGTATCTTCAGTTAAGGCTCTACTCTTATCACCAATGTAGCACAGTACTGACTTTTGATATAAAAAATAAAAAATCTACATCAAAACATCTGATTATTTACACAATGTCAGAGTAGATAAGGGTACAGCTTCAGTACACTGATAATAAATCCATCAGAGTGAAGGATACAAGGCTAGCATTTCAATTTGCTTGTTTACAGTCCTCATCTGTGATTGCTGCATGGCAGCCTCAGCTGAAATAGAAATTGGCTCGTTACTGGCTTTTGTCTTGTCTATGTGATCGAAGGATTCTTTTCCACTGTGAAGCAAAAAACACAACCAACAGTCTGTAATGTTCAATCAGGAGTTTTCTTTTTGAGGCCTGAAGAGAATATCGTCTGTAAACACTGGAGGAAAACATGAGTATTTGAGTTCTGATGGTCTCAGAAATGTCCAAAAGGTGATCTTGTTGTTTATGCTACCGGTTTGAGGACTGAGCGTAAACACCTCCCCTCCTTCGTGAGCTCTCTGGTGAAACACATGCATGGCAGAGGGATCGCCTCCTCCCGACGAGCAATCGTGTTGAACTTGCACTTCTTGAGGTGGTCGGCCATGCTGGCAATGTTTGCAAACTTCCACTCGTTCACTGTACCGAAGGCCGTGCTGAACCGCCACACCTGAATAAAAACAGAACGATGATGGATGTGATGTCAATGATTTCACATGGTGAGAACAACAGAGAAGACAAGCGAGAATTGTTATCATATAGAGGACAAACCTTGTCTGTGATCTGCCATGAAGGAGACCCGTCATCACGCCGCTTCTTCTCCCACAGCAGGACGACCATGCCGCGCATCTGCAGCAGGCTGGCACAAACATCCCTCATGGTGCGGGACACTCTGGACAGTTGGCACAAACTAAAACTGTCCAGAAAACTCGCTACATGTTGCAGCACTTCAAATGGAAGACTGCTGAACTGATCGCACTGAGAGCCAAAGTGGCGGATCTTTTTTGGGAGGTTGTCCCCAGTTTTCAAAGGCAAACCAGGCTGCACCCCGAAAGAACCGAGGTGCCTGTCGTGGATGATTCTGAAGCCCTGCACAGACGGGCAGAATCTTCTTTGGGAGTAGGTGCAGCCGTAGTAGGCCAAGGGGCAGCGCTGCTCCATCCAGCCATTCAGTCCAGCGTGGATGTCTCCGTGAACATTTTTGAAATGGGACGAGAACTCGTCCCGTCGAAATAACTGCCCACACACGAATGTGAACATGGAGCGCTGTTTGGTTTGGTATCGGGCCACACATTCGAGCACTAGGTCCAGCCTGAGAGTGTGGAAGGGGCTGGGGTTGGACAGCTGTGGACTGGCGTGATCGCACGCCGAGGCTGAAGCAATATCTCCTACCATGGTGTTGGTTGCGAGAATGGCAGATGGGAAGGAGAATGTCTGCGTACCAAAGTCAATGTGGTAGCCATCGACAAACCTGCTGTCGGAGATTCCTCTCCCTCCAGGAGAATCGCCGAGGCAGAAGAGCAAAGCAGCAGTGATGAGATCAATGCCGTGGAGGCCCATGGGGTCATCCGCTACCTCCAGGTCAGACGTGTCCACTGCCTTGTCCTCCATCTTTGCTCGAAACAAGTACGGGTCTGACAGCAGGGCCCGACGTCCGTTAAATGTAAACATACTTATTCCTCTGAGCACCTCTACATTTTGTAGTTTGCGCTCCAAACACCTATACCTGAGTTCAGTAGGTAAGTGTTGCAAGAAGTTATTTCTCACGTGATCAGACAGCAGGAATGGCATTGGAGGTGCAAGTGGCGCTTGTTGAGGCACAGGAGGCTCCAGTGCTACAACAGGCATGTAATCCTGAGGCATCTCTGGCCAGACAAGGTTGGAATCGTTTATTGGTTCCTCAATGATGTCTTCCTTCTCTTCAAAGAACAGCTCAACAAAATTATTGTTTTCTGCCCAGTTAATACCATCTTCTTCTCCATCTGTTCCCACAGCGCAATCCACTCCACCAACTGCTCCGAGCTCACAATCTGAATCAGAGTCACTCTCTTGCATGTCGACATTCTTCCCACCCTCGGCCACATAGACACTATGACTATCACCGTTTTCTCCATTGTGGAGTACTCCATTCTTATCAGTCTTTTCACCGTTTAAATTTCCAACAATTACATCTATGTCCTTGGAATTAGTGAGGATGTCCAAGGCAGCAGCTAAACTTCTGCTCGTCTCCACTGAAGCCCTATACAGGTCATTATAGGGCTCCTCCTCCATTTCCACCGTTCCATTACCTAACACTGTCTCTGGTAAACTTGATGCTGTGGCCATTTTGTCACTTTCATCTACTTCTTTGTCTCCGTTCTTTGACACAGTGGTCGTGACCTTCAGGGACTCCAACAACATCCTCTGATCCTGCAGGGCCAAAGCCATGTCTAGCTGCTCCACCTCATCAAAGTCTTTGCTCAAGTTTTCATAGGACTTGCGATCAGCATAGCTCACGGGCCAGCGATTCCACTCCATAGTACAGCATACTATACTTGCAGGACATGTCTCAAGATGTTGTGCCATCTTGATCCTTGCAATAGAGAAGGGGCAGCCGAACCCGCTGTTTAGGCAAGGCAGCCGTTCATATGGACACAGCAGACGATGCTCTTCTAGTTTGCACGAGTGAAAAACTGCCCCACAGACGAGAGGACAGCCGATGAGGTCGCAGGACACACCCGTCTCTGGTCTCACCATGCATCTTCTGTTGATGCATTTAAGGCAGTGGGGGTGCAGGTTCTCCATTTTTACTGGATTGCTCCTTGACCAACTGGCTGTAGCAGGAGAAAGGGGTGAAGAGTTCAACCCTGGAAAAAAAAACAAAACAACAAATCAAAATACATTTGTAGTGTTGAGGAAAAACTAATGCCATGATAACAGCATTGGTCTGAATGAAAATATGATAGTAATATGTCCCTGTGACAGACACTCCATCAATAGCAATAAAAAAAAAAAGTTTGTTTCAGTCGCTTAAATGCATTACATACAACCTGCCATGAGAGCACATAACAAAAGCACCAAGTCTACATGAACAACCCCCAACTTTCTGGTTTATAGCAGCCTTGTTAATGCAGGTATGCTAGTCCAGGTGAGGTGAGCTCGTCCAAAAGCCCCTAAGGCCTAGCGGTTGCCCGAGCGAGATGGGCTTCATGGTCAACAAACACCCACAACCCTGTGTTCCCCACCACCTCCACCTAAGCGACAGGTGTGTGGATGGAGGTTGCAGTGTTTCTTGCCAGTCACACTGAGCCTCAACCTCAGTACAATGAGGCAACGTCACCCTGGTTGCCCCCCATGCAAGTCTGGGATTAACATGTAATGTGTATCAAGGTGAGAACATGCCTTTAGATTTATTTGTTGCTATTTCCATGTGTTAATATATTTATTTATGTGTGCTCTTCATTGTTAAAATTGTTACCTGTGTATCTTGATAGTAGCAGACAGAAGTAGTTAAAGCCAAATTAAGTATTGCCTAGTCTATATTAAAAATTAAAAACTGTTGCTGTGATAAGTTTCTCCAGGCATCTTGCCCGGCACTTGTAAAGCACTTGAGGCGCTCAGCCTTGACAGAGCATGTTGGTGTTTATGTTTTTCCATGAACATCCATGCAACCCTTGGACATTTCACACGTGAGTTGTCATGCTTTCAAACTATTCTGTAACTCAGTCTGTCCACACATGTCCTCTGTTTATCCATGTTTACTACATCTTTCGTTGTTTAGGAACATTTCACAACCCCTCTCTTAGGTTTCATGGTGACACCGGTTCTTCCAGGACTCTGAATACAAACCTGAACCCTGCAACCTGGCTTTATTCATGGAGCTTGATAACAGAAAGAGTTTCAGCCTTTTATGCCAAGTGTTTGCCTGCCGGGAGCAACGCAGCCACAGGGTAAATACCTCTGAATCATTAGGCTTGTTTGGCAGTGCTGCTTGTGTGGAAGGATTTGCGGGATAACGCTAAGAGGACACCAAATAATAATTAAAGACCCGCAACAATGCTGCAAGTCCAACACCGCAGTGCAACACAGGAGAGCTATTGTTCAAGTTTCAAGCGCTGCCTTAGCCAGCAACAGCTAGCTCAATTACGCAAGCATAGCTGGCAGGTTAGCAAACAGCTAAAAACACAAACAACAGCCGGTTGTAACACATTTAACCGATAACAACTTAAACGTAAACAGTGTCGGTGCAGTCTGTTTAACTCACTACAGCTGCTTTGTTAATAGCGGCGCAACAAAAAAGTGTGAACTGACAAGTCGCAAAACTTTTAAAGTCTAAACAAAAGAACATCAACAACATGGCCAGCCTGTTAGCCTTAGCGGCTACACTTCGTTAGCCTACTTAGTTAGCTCGTCGGTAGCTTCTAGAAACAGCTTACCCGAGATATGGGGCGCTCCGGGTGTCTTTTCTTTATGCTTTCTCGCTTATATCAGCTCCGTCGACATCAGCAGCGCGGAAACTGCAGCTGCACAAGCGCCTGGCGGTATTAAATATGTATAAATCTTCTTATGATATGAACTGGCTGCGGCTGGTTCCTCGGCTCTGAGTCCTTCGCTGTTCTGATGGTCGCCGCTCTGTTGATCCTGGTTCGGGACGTCGCGCTGCTACGTCATCACGCACAGCGGCCAGTCAGATTTAGGCTCGTGGACGCGGAGCTGCACTGAAATAGACGGACTGGGAATTACCCCGGGGGCTGCTGCACTTCTAACCACTCTTAAAACCTCTGCGGTGCTGTTTTTGGATTTTAATGGACTGAGACCATCTCCCAGGATTTCAAATTACACTCTCCAGAAAGTATTAAAAACACCGTTGCACTGGATGACATGTACTTTCTGTGTAAGCACAGTCAGGGACTCACAGCTCAGTTTTTATTCATCATTTAAAGACAACAGTCAAATCTAATCAGTGTTTAGTACAGAGTTATAAATATGTTTTTATAGTACTATTCTCTGAAGTAATATTATTAATAAATGCAAATTAAATTCTTAGAACTTAATCATTAATATTCAAAATACAATAGGATAGACTTTAATTGATTTAATTAATAAATGTAATAAATAAATATTTTTTAAATTAATAATAATACCTTTTTAAAAAATTAATAATAGCAATTAATTGAATTAAACAAATCAAAAACACTACAGCCAAGTGGAATAAAGTTTATTTTTGTAGCACCTTATCACACATGGAGGTTAATCAAGATGTGGCAAAAGTAAAGAAAAAAAGAAAAGAAATATAATATAATAATAATAATCATCATCATCATTATAATCATAATTATGCTACGATGACATGTAAAACATAGGATACAAAATAAAGTAAAATTTAATAATTAAGCTAAACAAATAATAAAAAAAAAATACAACTAAGTTGAATGTAGTGCACTCAAATTTTATAGAATCCTTAAAACTGACAGACTAAAACAGCACAAAGCAACACAAGATATGAAAAACAAAAACATGCACTTAAAATTAATCAAAAAATGGGTTAGTTAAAGCAGTGGAAAAAGGTACTTGTTGAAAATAGCGATACTTGGGGCAAATTTCCAAGTGGAGCTGGTTCCAGCAGTGGGCAGTAAATGATAATTTCACCGTGTCTGGTCTGACCTCTGGGCACCACTAACTGACCAGTTCCTGCAGGTCTGAGAGACTTACTGGGCTTAGATTCAGCAATCATATCTCTGATTACACTGTAGACTTATTGATAATGAATAGGGCCTTAAATTAAATTCTTTATTTAACTGGAAGCCACTGGAGTAATGTGCTCTCTCTCTCTTCTATCAGTGTTCTGGCAGCAGCATTTAGAGTGAGTTGCAAATATCTAATGGTCTTATTAGAGACGCCAGTGAGGACATAATTAAAGCATGAGTGAGTTATTCTAAATCTGTCACGGTCACAAAGTTTCTCAGTTTGTTTTTCAGATGCCAGATGAAGATTGAGTTGCAGCCTTAATCTGGCTGCTCATCAATGATTACACCAAGATTCTTGACCTGAGGTGTTAGTTTTTAGTGCCCTGGACTCAAGGTGAGCTCTGACTGCCAGCCTTCCTTCTTTATTACCAAATAAAATGATTTCAACTTAGCTTCAAGTGCAATTTAGGTAAAAATTTGTACTAAAATAAAACCACAGGTACAAAAAAGTAGATAAGATCAGATGGAAAACTACAAAAACACCTTCACAGAAAAGGAAGTTTTTATCAGGATGTCAACTTGTGGGTGCAAACAAGTGCTCAGTGTAACACTAAGCTTTATCTGTCACCTCCAAGCAGCAGATTTGTTCTGAATATTAGTTATATATTAGTTATTTATTTGTGGTATTGTGTTATGTGAGCTTTCTCTCCTCACCAGTGCCTGCATCTCTTCTCCAGGACTATTTAAAGGGTTGGTCACCCAAATCACTTTTAAATGAAAATTAGATTAAAAATTAAAGATTGCATTAAAATCCCATAAGATTTACCAGTCTAACACCAGCTGGTAGCTAAAACCGGCCACTCTGGTCTAGCTCAGTGGTTTTCATGTTTATTGCTATAGATCATTGCCTATAACACAGTGTTTCAAACATAACATCATTCTAACTTAAAAATGGTGCAATTATGAAGTTGAAATCTAAAGATTTGTAGGCCCCCAGTGTATCAAGACCCTAACAACACCTCTGAGTACAGGCACTGTAGTTCTGGTAAATATTCACTAATGTGTATTTAATGAAGACAGCAGTCCCCAACTAATGCATTCAGTTTTTGATTGGAAAATTCACTAATTCACTGCAGAGTTGTTGAAGGAAACACTCATTTTGACTTGTCGCACTAGAGAAATCACTAGTGTAAATAATGATTGCCCAGTGTCCAAGTGTCAAAGTATGTCAAAATAAAACTACACATTTGTGGCCTAAAAAGCAGCAGTAGACCCTGCTAGCTTAAAATAACCCGTTCAACTGTCCACGAAGTGAATTCCACTTGCATTTATGGGATGAAACTAGAGATTATTTTGATTAAAAATGAATCTGTAGATTGTGCAGATTGTTAAAGAAATGTAGTTCAATTAATTTTACCAGCATTTCAGAGCGACAGACTTAATTATTTGTTCTACACAATCAGAAAATGGTTAGAAATGTCCATTACAATATCCCAGAGTCCTGAAATTCCTTTTTTTGTCAGTTTAACAGACCAAGACCTTCAGCTAATTCATGAATGTTACACAGAAGCCAATTCTCTCATTTGACAGTATGGAAAGAGGTATTATTTTGAAATTTTTTTTTGGAAAATGGCAGATACATTTTAGTTCTGCCCAACTCATAAATGAACTTCTCCTGTTTTTCAGCAGCCAGAGAAGCATATATTTTGTTTAACTATATTAACCTGCTGCAGGTTACAGTTCTGACCCTCCAATGTGCAAGGATTGCTGTGATTATTGTCCAAAGCAGTGGAAGACAGCCAATGTGCCATTTTGCAGGTTTTAAACATCAGTGAAGCTCCTCCCACTGCCTTGAAGGCGGTCCTAACCTACCTGAGACAGCGATTGGCTGACATGTGATTGTCATCACCTCATGCAGCTCACCTGGGCCTTCTAGCCATGAAGCCCCTTTCTTCCATCCATAAAAGTTTAAACAAAAGCTCTTGCGAATAAATTTATTTTTTGCAAGTTAGACAGTGTGCAAGAGTCCTACTGAAACCTTGAAACCCCCTTCTGATGAAACAGATGTGCAAAGAGTTCCTTTGTCTTAAATCAAGCTTATTTTTGGACCAGGCCTAGTTTCCTGGAGGGTCAGAGGATGAATTTCATGTCCTCAAGAAGAAAAGGGCAATGCAAGAAAAGGTGGGTGCTAATTTCTGCTTCTGGTTTCCAAGAAGCTAAGAAATAAGTTTAAAAACCACATCTTGTCCCAAGCACTGGTTTTATGTTGTCTGCAAATTCACCTGTTTGTGTTTCTTGCCCTCACCAAGGCAGTGTGGTTATATGTGGTTAGAGGGCAAAATGGATGCAACTACAGCAGCCTCCAGTTCTAATAAGATGTGCACAATGTATTAAAATATAAACTCTACATCTGTGATTCATATTTAAATATTTACATTTCATACGGGGATAGATGGGCTCAGGGCAGACTGGTGCACTGTTGGGTTTTCATGAGATTTTATTTATTTATTTTTGAAACAAATAAAATGTGGAATTGTTTAATACAATTAGTACACAGGCAAACCTGGCTTTAAACTTTACTTCAATACAAACCTGCAAAATTCCCCTGAAATATCAAGGAATCTGCCAAAGGGTAAAATTGTATTATTGAATTATTCTTATCGATGTATTGCTGAGTAGGTGGCAATGCCGTTGCTTTTTAAGGTGGAGCTAATTTGACTTGTTTTATATTGTTGGGTCTAAAACTGAGCACTGTATTCCATAAACGTATCTCATTCTTTGCAGATTCTGAGTAAAAAGCACAATTTTGCCTCTGAAATGTAGTGAAACTGTAGAATAAAGCAACATAAAATGGAAATAGTTGAGTGAAGTGCAACTGGAGTTTAAGAACAGTAGTCAAATTTACATACTTTGACATTTTTCACCACTCGGAAGAATCAGAAAAAACACTTTAAAGAGATATTTATTATGTTTGCTTCTTACAAATCCTGAAATTCATTTTATAATAAGGAAAAAAATACACAAAACCTGCATTATTATTATTATTATTGTTATTATTATTATAAATCACACCGGTGCATGTGTTTTTCTTTTGTCTTATGTCTGTTTTATCAGTTCTATGAGGCCCGCTGGATTCATGAGGCCACCTCTGAGATGTGGTGAATGTTGGACAGGGTGAGCTGCGCCTCTCGTGCCGGATAGAAGCGCCTGGAGCGAAGCCACAGCCGCCCGAACACCCCCGTGATCAGCAGCAGGACCACCAGCAGCCCCCCGAGGACGAAGGTCTCCACGGCCGGGACTCCGCCTGCATCTGCACACAGGTACAACCACATGCAGTTTAATATTGGAGCGTATCTCTGAGGATGTAGATCTAGTTGAGCCCCAGAGATGATATAAATACATACTGAGATTGGGCTTTTCACTGTCGTTTAGCAGTCGCCTGATTGGTCCGTAAGACACAGTGTGGGACAATGGGATGTCTCTCCGCGTTCTCATTAATCCATCGTCACTGGAACAGTTCTGTTTTGCAGATGCATGAGTGAAACTGTAAGCCTCGATTACGAGCAATGTACATTTGAAGCTCAACTACCAGCTCATGTGGCTGAAAAACAATTCTGGTCTATATTAAGGACATAAGCTCCCGCATACAGCAGGCTGCTTGTCTGAACTGGCCCTCTGACTGTGAATTTGAGGAATGGGAGTTGCCTGAGTTCACTCACAGGCTGGCAGAGTCCCGGGCCGCCGTGGCAGATCTGGACGTTGCAGTGCAGGAAGACGTTGGTGTAGGAGCTGCCGACAAACTTGAACATTTGTATCCTGAACGTGGCCTCCGGGCCCAGGCCGTTCTTCAGCACGCTCAGAGTCTGTGCGTTGGTCAACACCGGACAGCTGAAGAGACAAAAGAAAAAGTCAGGGAGAATGAAAAACTGTACTTTGAAAGCAGGAAGAAGGAATAGGTCCCATTATTGGAGGCGATTCAGAGACAGATTAGTGTTTTCCTTCCTCGCTGCCATTGTGAAATCATTTCATTGCCCTGCTGTTGCTAACGGCACCAAATACTGCCTGGTTGTCAAGGGCATGCACAGCTGTTGAACTGGCCTCTCAGACCGCAGTCACATGACCCGGCCTCTGAGTGTTGTCTGACCGGCTCGCTAAGCAACAAACTCTCTCATTTCAGATTTCAACAGCAGCTCCAGTAAGAGGACTAAGAGCTGCTGGAAAACGAGGTGGCCACGGTGTGAAGTAACAAGCCTCGCATCTGCTTATATTACACAATAAAACATGCTTAGTTTAGAGTCTAGAAGCAGACCTGTCTCGGATGAAGGTGTACTGAATGTTGCTGTAAGGATCGCTGGTTGGTGTCGCCCAGCATCTCTCCATTCGCAGCATCAGGTGAGCCGGTATCTGCGGGACAGCCGAGTCATTATTCACACCTTTTTCAATGCTGATTCATGCAAAGACATAAACAACAGGTGTGCCAAGAGGTTATAACAACATGAGAGAGGAGCAGCACTCGGTCTGGTCACGAGTGGAGTGTTGGATTTCCTTTTGGAACATACATCCACACAACATATTGCTTAACACCGAGTAACAGCAGCGAGCTTAAACTGACCCACAAATAGCTGTCGGTAGTAAGAATACTTGAAATGCTTGCATCTGTTTTTCCTGCAAAAGTCAAAGCTCAGCATGCACAGTCTCAGTCAGGGGTTTCCATGTCAGCCAAAACACAAAATATTGCTTCACATAATGCAATAATGTGCAACAGCTTAGTAAACTGTCTTGGTCACTTGAGAGGGTTTACCATAAACACTTTGACGAAAATGTTATCGTCCAGGGTCAGAGAAGGCACCGTCGTCCATCTGTCCTGGAAGGCCTCGTCTTTGTACAGCAACATCGACACCGAGAAATTCCCGTCCTCCGTGTTCAGAGTGATGGTTCTGTCGAGTTAATTGCAACA
>NW_007578233.1:373431-399467 GCF_000690725.1 Stegastes partitus
CCCCTGTGAACTGGCACTGCATACATAAAACTAAATTCAGCTGAATAGTGAAAGAGGGACTATCAACAACAGGTCTAATGTCATTAAATGCAAAAATTCTGTTGATCCTGATCCACGCTTACCTTTAACTTAACTTAACTCTGGATCACCTCCTTCCAACAGGAGTTGTTTTATGAGTGGACGTTTACTCCGTTTGATGGCAGTATTAAGGGCAGTACATTTTATCTTCTGACTGTTTTATTCCTTTATTGTCTTCTTTTACTGGGTTTTATTTTTCTTTATATTTTTATATTGTTTAATTGTCTTTCATGCTTTATGTGTTTCACCTTCACCATTTTTATTTATTTATTTATGTATCTTTTGCCTTTTACTTCTTTTGATGTTGTTCTTACTTCTCTTTGAGTCTGTACAGCACTTTGTAACCCTGTTTTGAAAAGTGCTATATAAATAAAGTTTATTATTATTATTACTAAATTAAAGTAACTTTAGTTAAATTCAGTCACTTTATAAGGTAAAGACAACATCTTAAAAGATTATATTAAAGAAGGAAACCCAATAAATCTTAATGTTCCCCCTTTGAGCAGCTCTTTGGAGATAGTGTGAAGAAAAAAAAAAACTCCCTTTGACAGATAGAAACCATCGTCAGAACCAGGCACAGGGAGGGCGGCCATCTGCCTCCACCAGTTGGGATGACAGTGGAGGGGAATTACTAACTTATTTAGCTGAGCAGGAAGCTTATTTTACCTACATGACAGGGTGAAAACTTAATTGTGTGGTCTACAAAATACCAGAAAACTGTCACAATATCCTGGGATCTTTCAATTCCCTCGTTTGTGTAGCCATCAGTCCACAATTACATAAGACAATCATTTGAGAAGCTGGAAATATGTAATGTTTAGGAATTTTGATTTTAAAAAATGCCAAACTAGTTGCAGATTTATTTGTCATTTATCTTTCTTTTTTTTTCTTTCTTTTTTTTTTTTTTTTTTTTTTACAACTTTTGGTGCAAAACATTAAGACAGGATAAAACTAGTAAAATCAAACTGTATAACATAATAAAAATGGTGTAAGATCAGTTTTTAAAAAAGGGGAATAAATGTGAAATATTGAGATCATTAAGAGCAACAAAAAGCCATTAGAACGTGAACGTCCTGAGGTCGTTGTGTCCCACTCGTGTAAATAATGTTGCCCAGTTCCTTTAAAGTGTCCCAGTAAGCCATGACAGTAAACCAGCACGCACAAAAACAAAAACTCCCCGAAGTGGAGTGCAGCCATCATTGATACACCTGTGCTTTTCCTGCTATGACACGACAGAATATCTGCTGTTAGTGTATTGTGCAGCCTTTATTAAAATCAAACTACATATTTGTGGTCCAATAAGCAGCAGTGGACCCTCCTAAATAAGAATCTCCTCTTAAACTGTGCAGGAAATAGAATTTACCTACATTTTGAGGCTGAAACATGAGATTATTTTAGTTCTAAATTCATATTTAGATTATTTTCTTGTTAAACAAATCTAGTTCAATACATTTTAACTGCATTTCAGGGCTGTGGATGTTTGGTCTACAAAATGTTTTCAAGATTGTAGATTTAACTGCTCCATGAAACTGAAACATGAGATTTGATCCACAGAATATCAGAAAATGGGTAATAAATAAATAAATACCCATTATAATATCTTGGAGTCTTTAAAGTCTTTCCAGCCAACAGTCTAAAATGTGTTATTTCCTCTTACGTAAGACAAGAAGCCAATCCTAACATTTGAGAATATGGAAATAGGAAATATTTAGAAATTTTGGTTGAAATAATAGCAGTTAAATTTTTGTTTTGCCAACTTTAAAATTCACTTCTCCTGTCTTGCAGAGGCTTGAGAAACTGATGACATATTTAACTATATTAAACTGCTGCATGTCACAAGTCTGACCCTACAATGTGCAACGTCGATCACAGTGAAAGCATTATAAAAATGTCCATCACACTATCCTGAAGTCTTAGAATTCCTTATTATGTCGAGCCAACAATCCAAAATCCTTCACGTCCTATGACGCAAGATGAGAATCCAATCCTCACTTTGGCATTCGAGGATATAGAAATAGGTGGATTCATTTTTTCTTCCATGCATCTTACAAATAAATCAATTTCTCCTGTCTTTTAAAGGCTGGACAAACAGCAGATTTATTTCACTATATTAAACTGCTGCATGTCACAATACTGACCCCATAAGGTGCAACATCAGTGACACTGTTTGGTTTTTCATTTCTTTTACTGTTTTATCTAATGTTTTGAGTACTTTTATGTTTTGTAAAGCACTTATTGTAGCCGTATTGCAGGTTTTTAAGAGTTAAAAAACGACATTAGCAGTATAGTTCTACATCTCATTGTGGTAAAAAGGGCAAAATGATCATCCTCTAAGTGCCTGCACAGGTACAGGCGTATGTCCCTGAGGTGAAGGAACCTCCTTTCACTTGCTGTAAAGGCTACTGATTCACTTTAATATTCTTTTCCACTGACGCAGATGAAACCGTTAAAAAAAAATGGGACCAGAGAAAAGCCGGTTCTCCTGGGCCCCTGCTGAGCTCAGATGGATGACGGCCTCTGTGGTCACAGCGCAGGATGGATTGCGCCGAGCTGCTACAGTTGAACAATCTTTTACTGCTTCTTGGTAAACACACGGCTCCCTTCCCCGACTACGCTGACAGATCTCGCAGCGGGAGCCTGGTAATACGAAGGCCCCGCGTCCGTCGCTGAAACACGAGCGAGGACGCTGTCAGCTTCGAATGAAAGTGTCTGACCTTTAAACCCAACAACTCAGTCACGTCTTCCAGCGACGGACGGCTTTTTAAAAGGTTCCTCGGTCAAGGTGAAGATGAGATTGACAGCTACGGCATTCTTCCCCTTTAGCAACAGCCATCTTAATCCGGAGCTGCCGTTGCTTCCCCCAGCTGCTGTGCAAAAAGCTTGTAAAATGCTGAGGTGCAGCAGCGCTGGGAGATTTTCTTAACCTTTTGCTCGCTTTACAAGAAAAAAAAGAAAAACCTTAATACATTCCAAACGAGCCGTTCAAGGACACTTATGTGCTGAAGAAGGGATTTTAAAGCACGCCCAGGTTTGAATCCTTGAGAGGATGGTGATTTATGGCCTTTCTAGTCAGTGAACCTCAACAAATAATCATCATTTCCATGTAAATCCTGATAATTTAGAACTACTGGGCCTTTCAGGGCTCCCTTTCCTGCTTTGAATAATGCTCTGAGCTGGTATAGAGGGAAAAGGAACAACGCTGCCCTTCTTTCTTGACATAAATGCCACTTCCCCCCCGCTTCTTTTCTCTTCAGTCTGGGCTCAGAGTATTGGCCTTTCTCTGTCTGTCTTATTATACTTGCTATGAGCTGATTACATAGTAGAGCCTCACATTTACGTCACTGCAGGGGGGAAAAAAAAGGTGCTGTATTTATACTCTTATGTAAAGACCAATAAACAGGCCACTAGTAGCTTCTTCTTGGAGCTGAAAAGATCCGAGTTAGGTGAGAAAAGTTCCCACAACAACCGCAGAAGTAGTAAAATGGATAATTTATTATTATGGGGATTTTATGTTGTCGATAAAGGGAGATACAAGAATAGTTTGTCTTCATTTTGGTTCCAGCTGATGTCTTCTTCCTTTGTGAGAAGCTGTTCTAAATGTCCGAGTTCACGTGCAACATTTGATTAGTTGGACTCCTGCAGTTTCTGACCTGACGGAGAAATCTTAAGGCTTTAAAGCAAATAATTAGGGAAAAAGATGGGTCGTACCATTACAGTCCCACAGTCTGAGAGGTTTGTCTTTATGCTGAATACGTAGTCGTCCCCGACCTCAACGCCGCGGCAGTCGGGATCATTTAAATGCAAATCCCAAACCTAAACACAAAAAAACCTCACAATAAATCAGGACAAATATTAAGCAGAATTACCACCACAAATCATTTGCTTTGCTAACATCAATAGCTAAGTTAATTTGAGAGGAAATTAGTGTTGAGTTTTGCTGACTTACATAAACTGGAGGCACTTTGTTGAGGAAAAAAGCGCTCGGGATGATTACTTCCATGTGGTCGTTGGTGCAAATGACAGTTTCATTGAGTTCTAGTGGAGAAATTAAAAACAGAGCAAAACTTAGAACAAAAATATTTTTTTCTGATCATGTGCTGGAGATTTATATTTAAAAATCACCTTTATACTCATATATACATACAAAATACCATTTACTTTGTGTGTTATCACATATTCAAACCTTTTAGACAATCCAAACATGCAAAATGTGACCACTAATAACTAAATATCAGTGGTGGAATATAACTGAGCCCCATAATATTAACATTTTCTTTGATTTTAAGCTTCTGCTGCGTCACATTTCAAAGAAAAATGCTACAATTAATTTTTTTTGCTTAAGTTTAGTGAAAAAGTTAAGCTTTTAAATGCAAAAAAATAGAGATTAAAGAATCCAAAAATGTGCAAATAATTAGGATTTAAATGCTGCTTACATTTTTATGCATCAATATTTTCCTCGTTATAATTCTGCACATGCAAAAAGACTTTTAGTATTTTCGATCTGAATATGGCTTCCCCTTCTGCTGAATGTCTAACGACAAACTACCCTCCCAGGTCACCTAAATTACGAACTTTAAAAATGAAATATTTCCTTTTTTTGTTTGAGCTTTACAAAGCAGTTGCAGCCAGAAACCCCCCGTGTTAACCTGATGTAAATCAGTATGAGAAATGACTTGAAATCAGCGCTTTGTTTGACCCTTGACATCTCCTCCCCAGAGGTCTGCTGGGATGCGAGGTGTGTTTCGCTCACCCTCCTCCTCCGGCTGCAGATACACTGTCGAGCTGACCATCCTCGCGGTGAACAGTAACCAGGCAAAAACCAAACTGGCAGGTGCCATCTTCCAAAAAAGACTCCAAAGAGGGTTTCTCTCAGCTCAGCCACTCCGCTGCCTTTTTGGCCTTTTCCCTGCTACCTTGTGAATCTTCTTTTCAGCGCAGACTCGCTGTCACCAGAAGACGTAGTGTCGCTCTCTTGCTCCAGCCCTCGAAACACAACCTCTAATGAACTGGGAGCCTCCCTCCGGCCTTAAAACACCAGCTTGAATGATGTCCCCACCAACAATGAGATTCCGCACATGAATAGGGAGAACCGAGGGGAGTCCAAGGTAACACGTATGTCGCCGCCTACTGCAGCCACGTCCTCTTAGTAAACATCTTACAACTGTTGCTTACTACAGGGAGTCTGGTAACCATGTAAAGAGGAGCAGCAGCAGCAGCAGCAGCAGCACGGGGCTGGCCCTCTTTGTTGTCTACGTCTTTTGTGTGGACATTTTAAAATCTTTACTGGTGCGGGAATCCCAGTCAGTCAGGTGAAAAGAAACTCATTACGAGTCAAGGGCAATTCAGTGACAATGCCGAGGACTGGTGAGTGCATGTGTGTGGTGGAGCAGGCCGTAAAAGACAGGAAAGATTATTTTCATCCCAAAACAAAAAGGAACATTTAATAAGACAGCCACAGAACTGATAGACTTGTAGATAATTTGTAAGTGCTAATAAAAGAAAACAGATGTACTCTCTGCTGCAAGGAGGCAGAAGACTTCTTCACATTTCCCAACTTTTATGAGTTTAATTTACAAGATTTTAGTTTCCAAGACAGAGAATCTCCTGCTTTTTTTTTTTTTTTGTCTTGCAAATAAGACGTGGATCGTTGTTCCACCCAACTGTCTGGCATCGATTTGACAGTAAAAACGGCTTAAAAAGAAGATTGTCCGCTCGAAGAAAACCCTTCTACAGTTTCTCTCTGTAAAGGAGTTAAAGTGAGTCTAGATCGGTGGCTTCCTTCCTGCTCCCATTTTTTACTGCACAGAAGTGAACCACAATAAAATCACCGGACAAAAAGAGCAGACAGGAAGAGGTGCTAGCATTGACAGACTTTTTTTATTTCCTGAATGTTGAGAGAATACCTCAGTGTGATCCATTTTCATGTCTATCCATACAGAGAAACTGTATATAAATGCATATAATTACATCAGATCGACACAACAATTCTGTACAGGCTAGTCAAATGTTACAATCAAACACCTGAAATTATGAAGATACGACGATGAAAACAAGTGACTCAAGTACAACTGCTCCAAAAAGAGTTCAAATTCCAAGAAACAAATGTCAGTGATTTGCTAAAATCTCTTTTATTTTTTTGGAAATGCATTTCTTAGCTTCAGGACGTTTATATAAAAAGTGGAATGTGCAAAATCAGAGTACTTTGATCATCCGCTGTGTAAAGAGTGAGCTCTCGTCGCCTGTTTTTTTATTCCGTCGGTGGTCGTCCACGTGCAGCTCTGTGTTCGGATTCACTCCAGAGGTTCGGTGTCTTCAGTAAACAGATCGGCCAGGTCAGCGACTGTCAGGACGGCAGCCTCCGAGTGCTTCATGGCCGTGCTGGTGTGACTAGAATTAGGAGATTTGAGATTACAGTCACCTCCAACGCTCTGAATTTATCTTTAAATACAAAAAAGCCAGCGTTACAGTTAGGTCTCACCTTTTCTCTGCTGTCTTCAGCATTGCTTGCATTCTCTCTTCAATAGTGGATTTGATGAGGAATCTGTGCACAAATGTGGGCCTGGTGGACGGAGGAAACAAAAGGTGGTGAATGTGCAATCGATCGCTTATTGGTTTAAATTTGTAGAAAAAATTGAGGCTTTTTTTGTTTGCTGCTTAACAAGATATTATAACATTTGGCTTGATTCATTTGTACGGAAGCCGAGAGTGGTCGTTTTCCGCTACTGTTCTTTCTTCGCTGTTTTCTCGAGATAACAAGTTAATTTTCTCGTTATCTCGGGATAACAAGAATCGTTTTCTCATGAAAACGGGATAATTTATTTTGAGAAAACCAACTTTGTTTTCTCGAGATAACGAGATAATTGATGTTTGTGTTAAATCCATCATCTCATGATGATCCTCGATCTGACATTTTCCGTCCGTTCTTAGCAAAGTCACTGCTGCACTCCAGAGCGTCACTCGTTTCTTTATAAACACAGGCATCAGTATCCAGGGATAATTATCTTGAGAAAACAGCCCTGTTTTCTCCAGATAACGGGGTAATTATCTCGTTATCTCGAGAAAATGCCATTTAAAAAATTGTGCGGCCATGACCACTCTCGGCCTCCGTACATTTGTAACCTTTTCACGGTTTTCCTCATGCACTACAGCTCTCACATCAAATCTAACTTACTTATGTAGAACGTTTAAAAAATAACCCGAATGCTGCACATGTTCACAGATTGGCAGTAAAATATATGTGCAGACAGACAATAGAAAAATAAAACTGACAATATAAATAAAATTTTGATCCATACATTAAGTACTTTAAAGGATTTCTTTCCTCCCCTTAAATTGTCAGCATGCTTTTCTGTGCTTTTTAAATCTGAGGCTATGTTTGGATGACAACATGTTATAAACTATTTTAAATTAAACTAAAATTAGAATTCAACCACCTAAAGTTGAGCCAAAGTTGTTCCAAAGTGTGCGGCACTGAATGAAGTTTATGCTGAATCTCTTTGAGTCCAAAGTCATCAACAAATTGCTTGTTTGGTCCAATCAACAAGACTTCTGATTTACTGTCATACTGCACATAGACTATTTACATATAATTTATGTTACAATGTTGACAAAAATTATAATTTGCTTATAAACTACTCTACATACAATTCTATATAAAAACTGAAGGTCAAATGATTACATTAAAGAAACGACTAAGAATATGTCACCAAAAGAAACAAGTTCAACCATCATTTGTTGTTGTAGTGAAAAAGTCTCTTGAACACTTAAATATGAAGCTAAGAGAACATGCAAAAAGAAAACTGCTCGTATATGAATACATAAACATGTGTGTATATATAAAAGAAGAAACTGCTGCTTTAAAATTATTGATGGTGCATGTTTACAAACAAACAAACATAAATTCTTATTGCCTCCCACACAGTCTGCTATTGGCATCAACGCCCTGTCACACTTGAACTTGTTTTGTAGCACTTATCTAGATTGTTCTCTCCTGACTAGATCCTTGTTTGTGTTGTATCTGCTCTCAGATGTACGTTGCTTTGGATAAAAGCGTCTGCTAAATGAAACTGTAGAATTGTAGAATGTTTAAAAAAAATCTTAAATGCAGAGATTCTACTTGTTCTACATGAAAATTGCATCTTCAGCGCATCTAAACTGCTGCAAATGTTCCGTTGAAACTTCACTCCGAGCTTCTTACTTGGTCTGGCCGATCCGGTGCACTCTGCCGATCGCCTGGAGCTCGTGAGCCGGGTTTAGGATCGGCTCAACCAGCAGCACGTGCGTCGCTTCGATGATGTTCAGCCCATTGGAGCCGGTGTGGAGAGGGAGGAGGAGGATGTTGATCTTCTCTTCGTATTTGAAGGAACACAGATTCTCCTGGAAAAACCAGTCAATAGTGCAGAAATGAGAGTCACATCTGGAACAACTGATGCCTTGTTTATGTACAAGACAAGTGAGGTTTCATATGGTATAAAAACCATGTTCCAAAGCAAAATTTTTGTTTTTTTCAATTTCAAATCAACACTCGATATTTAAATTGTTAGATCTGTATTTAGCAGCTTCATAATGGTCATGCAGAAACAGACATGCTTGTTTCATGGTGCCCAATTGTAACGCTGGACAAATTATTTATAATCTTAAATACATTTTTTGTTTATCAGGATGGTATCTCACAATGGTAGAAATGGATTTCTGTGAATTTTTTTTAGAAAAGCTGGATGAAAATTACATTTTGGGGATAATCTGCTCGCACTGATTTGTTTTCAGGTCAAACAGATATTTACTGTAGAAATAAAGCGATAGAAATGAGGTGTTGCTGTAAGTTGGAAAACTGCTGTGCAGATGGAGAATTTGTACGTTACTGTCATCTTAGTAGGAAAGAAAAAAAAGTCTTTAGATAAGTTTTAAGAGAAAACTTGCAAGCAACTATTTGAACTGTCTTTACATGGTAAAATTGTACATGTTTTGACAGTAAAACAGTATCTGTGTAGTTAAAAGTTAGAATAACGCTGATAATGTATAAATAGCAACAAGAAGAATTCAAACCTGGAATTTGTGAATCCCATTGATCTGAGAAAACTCCATGTTATTGTCGAACAAAGCCTTGGCGATGATGTCCAGAACACTTTGCCACTGTGCAGACGAGGAAAAGAAGCAAACTAGGTCAGATCCAAACTCGATATCACCAAAATAAATCACCCACAGAGCAGAGGGAGTTTACGGTTACCGTGGAGAAGACGAGACACTTGGCCCCCGGGTCGGTCACTTGGATCTTCTTCAGCGTTCTCACAACTGCCTCCACTTTGGTGGAGTGGCTTCCCTGAAGAACGCAGGAGGAGGAAAGTTATCGAGGCTGTCTTAAGTTCCTAATGTCATCCTAAAAAAAAAAAAAATCTGGATCTGCATTCAGTATTCTGGTGTTGCTGACTGACCTTGACGGGTATGTCTTGGTCCTGGCTGGACGACTGGGTGGTGAACACGTAGGAGATTTCGGTGTGGGACGTAGTTTGTCTGCAAATGGCACATTTGATGGCGCGCCGCCTCGAGCCCACGCTGTACTGCTCCACTATGATCGCTATGCACTCGTTGCAGAAGCAGTGGCCGCAAGTCAGCACTGCCCACTAGGAAAAGGAAGAGAGGACGAGAAGTTACTGGAAAATAGTTATCGGAAAGCGTTCTTTGTTGTTTGTTATAGTGCATTACTCAATTAATTCCTGTAACTTTTACTTTTCTTTTCTTTTTTCTTTTTTTTTTTTTTACTGTAATCTGATAATTAGTTATAATTTAAAAGTTACACAGACATGTTTCAAAATTCCCCCAACAAGGGAAAGTCAGACACATTGCAATCATCAAAGAAATGTTTCTGACTGATGTTACACTCAGTATCAACCAAATACTAAATGTTAAATACAGGAAACCTTCAGTCCAGATGTAATTACACTCAGTGTTGATGGGACAGAAGATGAGGTGTTTTGCTTCCCTGTACTCTGACTAGCAGGCACATTTTGTTTAATAGCAGACTTAAATTTTCAAGTTGAAGCTCATCTGGTGTTTCTAAATAGTTAAGAGATGTTCTGACACAAATCCAACCTGTGAGCCGTTTGAAATCTCCCCTCACTCACCTCCTGCCCCAGAGGCCGGGCACAGATGGGACACGGCTCTGGGTTCAGCCCTCCAGTGGCCTTGTCCTGGGACTTAAACAAGAAATGTATGTTAGTTGGAGTGAAATCCCACCGCACCGTTTGAGATAATGAGCTCAGGAGACGTTAGATACTCTGCAGTTACTGTCAAGTATAAAATTACCTTCTCCAGATTTGTGAGATACAGAAACTGGCCGAGCTTCTTCTGGAGCTGAGACTTCGCCACCGCCTGGTCGTTCAAGAGCTTCACTCTGTTCTGGTCCACCTGCGAGCGAAACAACGGAGGGCAGAGGTCAGGAATGCAATAAAATAGTTAGAGCAGAATATCACATCCCTGGAAGCTTTCAGTAACAAAACAATAGCAACAAATACTGGGTCAGAGGCTGCATTAATGCCTTTAATTCCTTTTTTTTTTTTTTATAATGAAGTCTGTGGAACACATTCAGCTGATTTACACCTAAGTTACTCCATTTCTAATCATCTTCTGCTCGACCATCTTTACCTTGCTTGAAACTTTTTTTTAAAAATCATGATCTATGGACATTTAAAATGGTAGCTGTGAAATTTTAGCTATAATTATGAAATACTTTCCGAGATATATACATTTTAAATTGCCTGTTGACCCACTTTCAGCTGATTTTTTTTCTCACAATAAAATTAGAAGCTGTTTAAATCATGATATCTTTAGAACTATTAAAGATAAAAACCTGAAATTTCCAGTGTCATTTCATTGCATGTCATTAATTCAGATTCTACAATATTAGTCTTTTTTTTTCTCTGATTATGAATGAGTTAAAATAGAAAAAAAAAACTGAAGCCATCATGAAAAGTCCCATCTCTGAGCTCACATTAACAACAAAAAAAGATAATGCAGAAGTCAACTAGTGATATTTTAAAGTATTTGATATATCAGAATGAAACTACACAAATATCTTCATAAATATCCATATTTTGAGATGGTCCAGCAGAAATTGGTCTAATAATTTAATGATTAGAGATGGAATGACCCATATATGCTCATACTAGTTCCTAAAGTTTAAAAAGATATACTTTCACTGCTTAAATACTACTGCAGCTCACTGTGAAACAATCAACAGAAGACATTTTTTATTCATGGAAACAGATAATGTTGGCTAAAGGAGCAAACTGTAGCATGAAAACAGTCCTTAAAGTAAACTGACTGCAAAATCAAGAGTTATTAGTGGAAATTCAATAAGTAAAGCATCTGATGATTTAACAGCAGTAATGACAGATTATTCCTGTTTTCAAGGCTTGTGTGAAGCATCTTTTACAAGCCTGGCATAAGCAAGCTGTAATCATACATCTGTTTCAACACTCGCCTCATGTGGCTCTATGATGTGCAGCAGTTTGGGCTTCGGCTCGTCGGGCAGACGCACACGTAGCCTCTCAGTGGCCATTCCCAGCTCGTCGATGGCCGACACGTGGTTACGCAGCACCATCCAGTACTCATGCAGCACCTGAGGAGAGAGAGAGGCAGCTTTCACCGCAATCTATCTGAGCAATGGGAAACATATTCACCTCAAGATTGTAAAATTAGAGGAATATGCTGATATTTTTATTTATTTTGAAGACCAAAACAGGGATGTTTTAAGGCTGCGTCAAACTATTTTGCCTAAATATCAATGAAATTATACAAAATTAGGATGTTAATAGCAATTCTACTCAAATTTGACAACTTCCTTCAACATATTGCCTTAAAATGTTCAATCATAGAAGAGTCTCTTGTTGGTTTCGGCCCTAAAAACTGCCAGTATGTCATTTATAAGTGCACATTCAAACCTTGTACTCCTTCTTCCAGTTCTCAAACAGCTCCATAAAAGTGTTTCCCTCCTCCACCAGCTCCGGGTCCATGCGTTTCACTTTGGCAAAAGACAAGATGGCCTTCAGGGTGCGTTCGGTCTCGCTGGCCGCCCACAGACCTCTGCTGGTGGTGGGCAGACGGTCGTCCACCAGGCCCTCTTCGTCTTCGATCATTTCCTCAAAGATGGCTGTCTGACCCTTCACCCTGTAAAAGACATCTCACAGATCAATCAACGCTGTGCGGTCAAGCGACTCGTTCGATCTGAAAACGGTGCTCTACTCACGTGTGAGAAAACAGCTTTGACTCGTAATCCGTGAAAAGTTCATCAGCTTTGCAAAACACACAACTAAAGTAAAGCAAGAGAGAAGCAGGTCGTTAGTCATAAACAGGATTTCCTGTAAGAGTTAAAAAGCAGGCTTAAGATTCTTAAAATGCAGCCACAGATTGACTTACTTGTTGAGTGGCAGTCGCATGGGTCTGAGGTGACAAACTGTGGCCTCGTCGATAACCTTTTTCGAAGCCGGACCCTCCAGACTCTTCACCGCGTCTTGCACCGTCTTTTGGGATTTCATCAGATCTTGCATTTGTGTGGTGAGAATAAACTGGAGACCACAGGCATCTCTGAACCTGCAGGACAGGAGTGCCAGCTTGTTTTTTAGCATGCTGGTTTCAGGATAACTATTAACTGTCCTCACATGTTGTAGAAGTGGTTTACTTGTCTGCCATGGAGAGCTTGTGGGCTTGTTGTTTGTAGCTGGACGTCAGCTCGTTCTTGACTCGGGACACCAGGTCGTCGTCGGTGGAGCATCGGATCGCCCTCTGAAGGACGTCCAGCCACCAGGGAGAGTTCAGCTTCACCTGAACGACGAAAGTTAAGCATGTTTTTTGTATTTAATCAAGTCAAGCGTATGCGTGAACAAACATTCGCACTGAATTGAAACATTAGCGAACACATTTAGCGCTTTACCCCAAATCATTAATCCAAACACAGACCTGTTGGCCAATTTTTAGTATTCTCTAGCTTCTAATTTAGCATTTTGCCAAAAAAACAAAAACGGATTAATCAACATACATAGAATAATTACAGATAAAAAGGAATTAGTTGTTGCAGCTCATTGCAACTGATGGCTTGCAGTTTGATAACACACAACAAGGAATATTCAACATAAATGATACGGAAAATCCCAAAATGAACATTTTCTCACTGCTCAAGTATAAAGGACAACATAGCACATATTAGGCTATTTCTAAGAACAAGACAGTTCAGATGAGAAGCCTCTAAAACAATTAACAAACTCATAATTAACCCCTTTTAGCACTGTGTGATTCATGCCTCAAAATTTCTAATATCAAGATAATTCATGCATCTGTCCTGATATCTATGTAAATTAGACTGTCTCATTTTAAAGAGCTTAAAACTGGGATCTTAGGAAAATATTTTGAAGCTTTTTTTTGTTAGATATGATCAAATAATTAATTTAAATGTGCTCTTTTTAATTGGAGTGTGAAACTTTACTAATCCCTTGCTCCAATTCCCTGTTCTGTTGTTTACTGCAGCCCTCTGTTTTGTTGGAAGTCACTTTTTGTTTAGATTTTTCTCTAAAAATGTTTGAGTTCAATTATGTACAGAGAAAAAGTAAGTCATAATTGCAATACATTTCTAATTAATTACATTAATTAACTACAGGTTTATGGTTGATTATTAAAAGGTAATTATCACCAATAGTTGTGTTCTACAAACTCTGACTTTGCCCAACATATATAAAGCACTGTATACCGTAAATACTCTTTGGCAGATTATGTGTCGCTAAATATAGCACAATTTCCCAGAAAGTGAAGGCGTTCTCACTTTTCGCTTCAGCTCTTTGATGTTCTGTAGCACCGGCTGCAGGGCCTGGTGGGCGTCGGCCACCTCGGAGTCGTATTTGGTCATGTAGTGCTGTCGCAGCTGCTCAGCCTGCAGAGACACGGACCAAGAAGGCAAAGCTGCAGAGGCGAATCTCAACGAATACAAATCAGGAATTGTTCCCAAAATAAAATATTTTAAATTACTTATTGGTATAAGTGTGCAAGAAAAGATTTGCAAATTACCTCTTCACTTAGTCGGTCATCTCTCAGGGTCGGGGGAATCCCAGGATGCTTTGCGCTCAGCAGCTCCATTAAGTTGTGGGTCGCATGAAGCCTCTGTTTTGCCACAGTGGTCAGAAAAGACAAAAGTTATCAGAACTGTGAACTAGTCAAACATATATCCATGCTTACAGACAGGAACATAAATGTAGCTTCTGTCTTATGAAGTGTTTTTATTTACATGTTTTATTCGAGGTGAAACCCTTCATATGTTAATAGCGACTGAGTTAAAAGAAGACGCATGAATAGGATGAGGCCGTATACCTGTAATGAGTCTGTTTTCAGTCTCCCTTTGTGCTCCTCTGATGAACGAAGCACTTCTCTATACATCTCCGCCGCTTCTACAAACTCATCTGCAGATGGCAAAACAAAAGGTCAGCGACACTCAGCGTGACCGTCGCTCGCAGAGTTAATGAGAAAATCCATACAAACCGCCCCAGTATGGCGACGATATACGTATCGCCTTGCTTACAACAAAACATCTCGGCACAAAAAAGTGTTGGGAGACACAAAGATGAGATGGCGGCTTGTGTTTTGTTTGAATCGATTCCCATGGGAAACCCAGCACAAGAGCAGAAAGTGGGGTTTTATACCTCTGATGATGTGGATTCCAGCCAGACCATTGAGGGCGCAAACCAATTGTCTGTGAGCTTCTTCACACTCCACTCGACATTTCTTCTGCAGGGACTTGAGCAGCTCCTCCATCGTCATGGTGCTGCGGACAGACAGAGCCACTTAACAGATCCTCCAAATGACACAGAATGGGTCAGCTTTAAGTAAACACGGCTGTATAGCTGACGAAAAGGTTGCGGGGGTCTATCAGCGCTCCTAATGCTGTGATACCCTATTTAGCCCGGCTAGATGGTTAATTAACTGCTGCAGCTGCTCTTTAAAAAAAAATTGACCTCTCGTCTCACACACACTAAGTGTCATCTACCTTTTCTGCAGAGGCAGGAACTCGCCCCTCACGGCCTGTGGATGGCAGCAGGCCTGGCGCAGCCTCAGCAGCGGGCACAGGATGGTGTTGACGGTGCGGCGGTCGAGGCTGCCGAGTTTCAGGCTCCAGTCGGAGATCTTCCTGAGTTTGACCAGAGCGTCCTGGGAGCAGACCTCGTGCTGGCGGTGGTAGAAGTGGCCCTCGACAGGGGAGAAGTGCAGCCAGTGCACCTCCTCGGTCTGAGGGGGGATCTGAATCTGGAGAAACCGAAAAAGGGGGACCAACACCATCAAATGCTCTGTAGCTAAAGTCTCTGAAATCTATTATCATATCTTGTTATAATCCAAAAATCCTGCTGGCAGCTTTGAAAGGCATGTCGTCTTTTCAAAAATTAAAAAAATTAAAGCATACATCAGAACCAGTAACCAGCAAAAAGAGACAGAATTGTCAGATCTTCACGCCTCTGATGATGCTTGAACTAATAATCTGACATTTGGTTGGAAAACAAAACCAGATCTAAGCTTAAATTTGGGATACTTAATCAAAATCTCTTTTTTTTTCTATATGTCTCCACCAAAAACAAATGATTTATTCTGACCAGATTCTGTTAAAAAAATAAAAATAAAATAAAATTCTGTGCTCGTCAATGCAACCAGGAAGTCATTAAGCGACTCAGCTGTGGCCAACAGTCGCATAACAATAATTAATAGACTTTTGGGCTGAACTGCAGGCTGTGTTTACACATAGCAGACATAAGACAAGTATTAAGTGGTAAAATATAATATGTTGAGCCAACTTTTATTATCGTATTAGTAACAGCTGTAGGCACGTGGAAAAATCTTGCACATGATTTATGGCATTATAACTTCATTATACTGCACAAAAGTAATTTGAGTTTTCTCTACTTCATGGTTGTGCTGTTTCAACAGTGCATCCAATGAAAAACGAGCTCTAAGTGAGTAAAATGTGACCGCAGCAAAATAGATCCAGAAGCTGCTCAAGGTTCAGAGAGTTAAAAAAAAAGTTCTGGATCTTGACTTTTTTGTTTAGTTTTTCTAAAATCAAATGATGGTAAAAGATTAAGAAGAGAAATGAGTACTGTAGAAACTTTAAGGTGCTCTCGAATCAACCAATCAGCACTTCCATACAATAAACTGTAACACAAAAAGCCTTGCACAACAAAAAAGAAGATCAGAAAAAACAAAACATTCTTCATGCACTCTCAGGCAGAGCTCGGAAAAATATTAATTAACATTTAATAATTAACAGCCTTTCTGGAGGTCTTCTTCAGGGCAGAAATTGTATTAAAAAAAGAAAGAAAAACTTCCTTTTCTGCGTTTAAAGATTGTTCAACACACTACCTGATCAATGACGTCTTTTTTAGCAGATCGCCATAATAACTGAGCGATGACATTGTACAGAGGTTCTGTGTTTCCACGGCGATACGGGCGATAAAGCAACTGGTCCCACCAGTGTTTGACCCAGTATGGGTCAACTCCCAGGAAAAGTACGAGGCCATACAGATCTGTGCAGTGAACAAAATCAGTTTAGGATAGAGGTTTCTCATCAATAATAGAACTGTAGAAAACCCAGGCACTCTCATTACTCATATCCTGCCCGATTATATTAGTTTGTTTTTTCCATACAAAGATTTACTTGAGGTTACCTTCTAAGCCTCGTTGGACCGGAGTTCCACTGACGCACCAGCGGTTGACGGATGCGAGACGCAGAGCCATTTCTGCAGCCTGACAGGAAAACATCCGGCAAATGCTTTAAATTACCAAAACAAAACTGAACACCGTGAAGAAAGAAACATCCCAGATTACAACGTGTGAACTGGACTCCCTCGACTCACCTTGGCAGTGGGACATTCGACCATCTGAGCCTCGTCCAGACAGATGCGCCACCACTCCACGGCCACCAGAGGACTCGGCACGGCCATGTAGCGCTTCTGGTTGCGGAAGCGGCGTCCGTCTTTGCTGTTGCTGTGGGGAATGTCCACGTAGTTGAGCTCCGATCGCAGCACGTCGTAGGTGGTGATGACTACGTCCTGCTCAGCCAGCATATGCGGCTGGATGAATCCATGCTTCTTCACACCCTGATAAACCTGAGAGGAAACGAGACAAAGCGTTTTCTCAGTGTGTGCAATGAAATGAGGGTAAACAAAGATGAATGTGTGCATGCATTAAACATTGATAAATGAAAGTCATTTTGCACACAGAGACTTCTTCAGTGGGAATGATAATACATGGGAAGGAACATTTATAGCTTTAGATTTAAATTGCTAAATAACACTTGGTTTAACTTAAATACACAGAATTTAATCTGTCTTAAAAGCAGCAAGAAAATGGAACATAAACACATCTTCTGCAGCGGATAACACAAGGGCACACTTATCTGCCTCAGTCATGTAACACTTGAGATAAAGGGTTGCAAATGAGTAGTGTTATCTTTTAATGTGGTGCACGTATTGCTTAGCAATATAAACACACTGGTCATAATTGTGCTGCAAGGTGGCTCAGTGGTTAGCACTGTTGCCTCGCAGCAAGAAGGTCGCCGGTTCACGTCCCGGTGGGGGCACCGGGATCTTTCTGTGTGGAGTTTGCATGTTCTCCCCGTGCAGCATGGGTTCTCTCCGGGTTCCTCCCACACAGTCCAAATACATGTTGAGGTTAATTGGTGATTCTAAATTGTCCGTAGGTGTGAATGTGAGTGTGCTTGGTTGTCTGTCTCTAAGTGTGGCCCTGTGATAGACTGGTGACCTGTCCAGGGTGTCCCCTGCCTTCACCCTAAGTCAGCTGGGATAGACTCCAGCCCCCCTGCAAAACTCGTGAGGATTAGTGGATGGATGGTCAAGATTATGACTCCGTTAACTTGGTACATTTCAGTTTTCTTTACACACTGTTTATTTGTAGCAGGCCACCCATGTGGATGCTAATTTCACAAACGTGAACTCTAGATGAGCATATTTACAGGTTTCTAATTTTATTTTTCAGGTTTATTAGAACATGTTGGCATGTTTTAATGTCCAAAAAACATGTTATTTTTCATCCTGTACATTGCTGTAGCACCTCTTCATACCTTCTGTTCTACTGTAGCTCCTTTTTCCCTCTTTAAGGACCCTAATGAGGAAATAATGGCAAACTGTAAGGAAGCTGCTCATTCTTTGCTTCAGGGTCTCCCAAACTACTGCAAATATGTTAAATGGTGACGTGGATAACAAACGAAAGAAAAGCTTTAACCTTAGATAAGGTGTTTCAGGCCGTTTTAGAGCAGCGTTTTCTATCTGAGAGAATCGTCAAATTTTGCAAAAAAGTTGTGTTTTTGACTTTTTCGAAAGGGTTCATGTGCTTTATTCGAGATTAAAACACCCAACTTCTAAATAGCGATGGTTTAATTCATATGGCTGATCAGCTGTGTCTACTTGTCTTGTTGCCTTTGACAGCATGAAACTTGTCCGATTCTAGCTGACATCATAGGTGGCCAATGATCTGGTTGTTTCTTCTTCCTCAAGTGTTACAGGGACGACGAAACAATCGGTTTTGTTTCCAGCTTCTTCTACTCTGTTTATTACAGTCATGTGTAATGTAGGCTACATCGCCACCTTCTGATGACACCTCACTTATAGAAGCTAGACTAATTCACATTTTCTTTGTTTTTGACTATTAGCAAGTGCTAGACTCAAATTTGAGTACATGGAAACGTGGCTAATAACTCCATCTGCTGCAAACATTAGGCTTTTAAAATCTGCTGAACCTTTACATGCACGAAAAGCTATAACTAGATAAGACAAGGAAAAACTCCAAAATGCAAACGATAGCCTCTTTATAAAGTTCTTTACAATGTTTTGTAGTGCAGCAGACTAATCATATGGCGTCCCTGCGTCCAGATATGCCAACATTTCAGACGTGTGGATTCCTAAAATAATAATATATGCCACACTGCTATACTGTCTATCTGTTTAAAAAGCTTTTAAAACCCACTTTTTATTCCTTTTCTGATGCTATTTATTGGTCTTTTTAAGGTTGCACTGTTGTTTTTTTTGAGTACTTTATTGTTTTGTAAAGCACTTTGTAACTCCAGTTTTGGAAGTTGCCATAACAATAAAGTTTCTTATTATTATATATGTCTGTCTCTAAGTGTAGCCCTGTGATAGACTGGTGACCTGTCCAGGGTGTCTCCTGCCTTCGCCCTAAGTCGGCTGGGATAGACTCCAGCCCCCCCATGACCCTAGTGAGGATTAAGCGGTGTATAGATAATGGATGGATGGATTATTATATACATGAACTCTCTCACCAGCACTCGTAGGGAGGAGGACCTGATGTGCCGGTTGATCTCCTCCACCCACTGGTGGCAGATGGAGCTCGGGGAGATGATGAGGGTGGCACCGGTGGACACTGGTTTCATGGCGACCAGGCAGTGAGGGCAGTAGAAAGGTGTAGTTTCGAGACTCTCCTCCTTATAGTTCACACAGTCCGCGTGCTGCCACAGCTGACAGTTCATACACTGGACGCGAGCCTTGTAGTCAACGATGCCCAGCTCGCCGCAGATGCACTCGAATCGGTAGTCGGGGGTGTTGAAGGGAAAGAGGGACGCTCTGGTGGGGGTTTCGGGCTCCTCGAGGTGCGAAGCTGCTCCCCTTTTGTCAGGTAGATCATCCACTCTGCCTGTTTCCTGTGTATCCGACTCACTTTTATCCTGTAAGGATGCTGTGGAAGTATCCAGCGTTTCTTCCGACTGATCTGCTTTCAGACTTTCATCCCATTCCTTCTTTGTCTCCTCGGCTACAGGACAGTCAGATGTAGGCGAGCTCACATCTCTCTGATCTTCAGAGAGGGAGTTTTGCAGAGCTGCTTCCGCCTTCTCCTTTGCTCGTCTCTGAAACATTTTCCTGGGCGTGCTCTCTGTGCTTTTGGAGTTCTAGCAAAGAGAAATTCAGACCAAACTTAGACAACACAACACAGTCGTATTTGTAGCATTAGACATTGACACTAGAAGCTCTTTCTTCTTACAGACTTGGAAGCTGCCGCTAACATCTTCTTTGTTTCTTTGTAGTTCTTTCCCAGCTTGAAGGAGCCGGCCAGGCCACGACCTTTGACCCGGTCCACCGTGCCTTCGTCTATGAGCTTCATCAGCGTCTTCTTGATGTGGTTGCGGTTCTTCAGGAGGTCGTAGCCGTACGTGGCTCGGATGTAGGTGAAGACAGCGTTGACCGAGGCTCCTTTGCCCGATCGCATCTCCTTTATTGCGGTGAGCAGCATGATGCGCACGGCTGCAGAGAAACAAACACGATATCAAACAATCTAAATCAAACTTTAATGACTGACGAGGATTTTCTGAAAGGAGTCACATACTTGGGTGGGATATTTTCATTTTAGGCTGAGCTTCAGGCTTGCAGCGGATAACCTTCCTTTCTAGCGGAGGAGGAGGAACAAAGTAGTTCACAGATTTTCCCTGCAAAACCAAGAGATGAACTGTGTTATAATTCACGGTTTAGCTGATATCTTGTGTACAGAGTGCTTTAAAATACAATATTCATCCCTGACACGAGGAGAGTGATGGTAAAGAGAGAGAACACAAGGGAAGAAAAAGGTTAGATCCAGTATTTTTAACAGCAGCAGCCCACGGGTCCTCACCACAGGCAGTGTGAGGGCCTCCTGCTCGAGGCCCTGACGGGTATGAAACAGGATCAGAGCCAGAACTTCCACCGTCTTTCCGAGCCCCATCTCATCAGCCAGGATCCCACCAGGCCACTCGATGCCAGCCAGTGGAAATTCTCGAATTAAGCTGCAAAGAAACAGACAAAAGAAAACAAATGGAAAAGCTTTAATTATCAGTGAAAATGTTTCATATCTGATGCAACAAAAACATGCAAAATACATTCAATAAACGATGTGATGACAGCAGGTTAAAGAGTAAAATCATCCAAATTACAATTTTCTCATTAATAGCAAATCATCTTGCAGACAGTTTTAGCTCTGTGGTTTAAAGATATGAACCTCTAAAACTTCTGCCACAACCGCAAAACAACAGTTTTTGATGAAATCACTGAAGTAGCGTCTCCACAAAACCTGCTGACAGAGAGGCTGTGGATTATTCTGAATACCAGGACCATGGTTCCTGAAAGAATCTGGTTCTGTTCACCTTTATTGTACTGGGGTTTGTGTAGATTTTAACAAGTGGAATCTAAGATCTTCTAAAGACATTTATGAATCCTATTTGAGACTAATTTCACATCCAAGCTGGCAAGAAAAAATTTGTTTAGTATCTAACAATCCAAAATTTGAACAACAAAGTACATAAAGTCCAGAGCATCTGGAGTAAATCCAAGTGCTGTCTGGAGGTCGCTCACTGGAGCTGCAGGAGTAAATGTTGATAGAGTGGACTGTGATGGTGCTGGACCTTTAGTGACACTTGCAATGTGAACACAGACCAATATTGGGTAACAGCAGCTATTTGCTGGTCGCTTTTAACTGCTAAAATATATCTTTTTCTGACTTCCCACACAACTCTAAAGTCTAAAGCCTAATTTCTTGAACAATTTGTTCAATCAAGTATTCAACGGTCCTTTATCAAGCCAGACCTCGGAGAACTTGCACTTACCCAGAGTAGATGCAAAACAGGAACATTAACAGAAACTCGTATTACCTTTAGAAGTAGCTCTCTTTTTAATGGGAGGAGATGCCACAGTGACACCACACCATGAGCAGAGTTTGCTCCATTTAACTATTAATGAACAAAATGTTCCTAAAAACATATTTAGAAGTTAGAAAAGATACGTTTTTAAGACCTGTCAAAACCATATTCGAGACATTTTAAGGCTTAAAATTCAGATCATTAGGACTTTCTAAGGACCCATTTAACATGAGAGGAGGTTTGTTCTTACCAGCCAGTAAACGGGTTGTAAAACAGCTTCTTGCCACACAAAGTGACCAACTCCCTCCAGAGGAAATGCAACGATTGCTCTGCAAATAAACAGTCGATGTTTGATCATTTTTATAACTTGTAGCTTTAATTATATTATGAAAGTTATTACTTGGGTACATCATAAATCTTTTGGAAAACTTTTAAAGCATCTGTCAGGAATGAAGAATGTAGTGTCTCAGCTTACTTATAACCAAAATTCTCAGTAAAGAAGGGTTGATATGAAGACAATAAACATGTCCTGAACACAGTGAGCCCACCTTTAGGGGAGGTGTTCCTGTATTTCTCCCTCCTCAGCATCCAGTTGACCGCCTGGCTCTGATAGCGCCTGAGGACAGGAATCAGAGCCTTGTGCTGAACGTCGTACGTCGCCTCCTGGCTCTCCTCCTGGTGAAGATGTCTCACGAAATCATAAAGCTCCTCCACGTTTTGCCTCTCCAGGTCGGTGTCACACTCCTCCTCCTCATTTTCTACCACCTCTACATGGAAAACACAGCAGGGGAATCACTTTTTTTGACACTGGGTTATATTTAGTTTAAGCCACTTACAACAATAGCTGTGTTCGCAGAAGTTGGACCACAGCTTTCGTTAGACGTTAAAAACCAGACACCTACCGGGAATAATAAAATCGTAGAAATGCTCCATTATCTTCTGCATGAGTTGATTTGCTTTCTTGAGCCGAGCATTTCCTTCGCTGAGGAACTCCGGCTTCCCGAGCCCAGTTTCAAGCAAGTAAATCCCCACCTGCCAAACGGAGCCAAACAAGAGCTTAAATAATTTTTTACACTGTGAGCCAAAGACTTTTACTGCAGCCAAAGACCACGACAGCTGACTTTAACACAGAGGA
This sequence comes from Stegastes partitus, assembly GCF_000690725.1. NCBI lineage: Eukaryota > Metazoa > Chordata > Actinopteri > Pomacentridae > Stegastes > Stegastes partitus. The sequence continues at coordinate 396,306 of NW_007578233.1, forward strand.
TTAACCAGGAGAATCCATAGATCTGGTGGGTTTTCATTTTGATTTTTGTAAGATCAAAACAGCTCTGAATTCAGGTTAATCTACATAATTGATTATTGATGCTGTAGGGGCTTAGCCATGATGTTTGTATTAATTAGGTTAAATTATAATTATAACTATATTGTTACATTAGTCAAGTTATTCTCCATAATATATGTCACAGTATGTATTAAAATCATATAAACACCACTAAAGGGTCTCAACCCTGATATTTACACTCACTTTCATATCAACAGTCTATCTTTTTACTGGAAAGCACAACAGCTGTCCTCTTAAATATAAAAAATGTCAACTTGATTCAACTATTATCTTGTTTGGGATCTTTTTTATTCATTTAAATTAGCTTTCATTATTTGTCTAATTTGATCTTTTCTTTTAATGTAAAGCACTTTGTAACTTTGTTTTCAAAAAGGTTCTATACAAGCAAAGCTCTTATTAATATTAACAGGCCTGAGAAAATTCAGATGTTGCTTTATTTAAATGTAAATTTATTTAAATTTAGTCTGGCTGCGTTTCATCCCGTCTCTTTCCTCTCTGTTCTCTAATAATAAAGGCACAACATGCTGGAAAAATGCATAAAAATTGAAAGCTTGCACTTGGTTAGACACCAGATAAACAAGCCTGGATGTCACAAACAGGCTAAACATCGGTATTATTAAATGTTCCCCTTTAGATCAAAGCTTGATATTCAATGTTTGAGTGGTATGGACTAAATCATCTTGTACACATAAACAATCTTGCAGTTAACTCTAAGTTAAATACAGCTTTTCCCCTCTATCTCATCAGAAACACCTTCCCACCTTGACCGACTCCTCTTTTTCCTGGTGGCAGAGCTGCACCACCCTCCTCTTCTGCAGCCAGTCGAGGTCTTCCAGAGGGATCCTCCTGAGGCTGTACTCTGCTGTACAAGTGTCCTCATCAGGCCTCCACTGCAGCGCCGAGTTCTCATCGCAGCTGCTGTAGCTGAGGCAGAGCTGGTCGCCCATCCTGTGGAGTGTGAACGCTTTCTGCTCCCAGTCAGGCGGGAGCCAAGCCGGCCGGATGCTGAACTCCCCGATAAGAGCCTTCCAGACGTGGCCCAGCTTCAACACCGGCAACGCAGTGAGTGCCAGGGAGGTGGAGGCTGAGATGCTGTCCGATGATGTGCCGGGAAGTTCCTCCGAAAACCGGACGGAACGGCTGCTGATGGCCTCTGTGACATCTTCGGCGACGGAGAGGAAGGCGCTGCTGGAAGCGCCTTCTTCTGTAACGGAGAGGAAGGCGCTGCTGGAAGCAGCATCGACCGAAAAGATGGAGCAGGTCGGCATCTGGTCGTCTTCTGGGATCGCTTCATGCTTACGGTCCTCCAACATGTTCCAGTTCAACCTCTTCTTGGCATCTTCGTCCACCCTCACTGGAGGGGCCCTCTTTCTTCGGCCACTCATGGTGAAACTCTACACAGAGAGCAAGTTAATAGAAATGTTAATTTAAAAAAAATATCTTCCACTTACATGTTTTTATGCATACACATTACATACATACACAAAAAAAAATTACATTAAGCGGACAAAGCAAGTTCAAATGTCCTTCCTGGTGTTCATGACACATGACCTCACTATTAATGCTTTAACATCAGCAGCAATGTTTCTTTTAAATACATGGACAAAATTAAGTAATTCTATCTAATATTTCACCTTTTACACTCAGCATATATTTGGTTTACTTCTGTTAGTTTGCAGCTTTTTATTTTTTTTCTAAATGCATTTAAAGATGTGACATGAGATGTGAGCTGTTCAGCCAAAAACTGATGCTTCTCCAAGTATTTGACTCGATTTTCTGGGAGACGAAAAAGCCTTAATTAAATCACAAGACTGAAAGGAAAGATTAGAGAACATTCAGATTGTTTTTTCCTTTTCCTTCCTATAATATTATGGCTCTTTTAGTGGGCCACAACCCCTAACTGGGAGCAACTAATATAGTGTGTTTTCCAAAACCACAAGGGAATAAATAACCATTTGCCTCCTTTCAGCTGCGTTTTGGGCCCTTTTCTTTTGTTTGGACTCTGACATTTTAAAAAGATCCGAGACTTATGAATGATATCTGACACGGCAAACTATAGACAGATGGATTAACAGATTAATCAAAGGACAAAACACCATAAAGTGTTTTAGCAACGTGCTGGACCACAAGGTGCAGCCAGAGCAGCTTCAATGCTTCTTGGTGTTTATCCTTTAAGTTTCAGGAACTCTACTAAAGGGATGAACTAAATATATTCTCTCATAGGGTGTCTAACTGCTTGCTCCAAAATCTCCCCTTGAAGGAAGAAATCTGGTAAAGGCTGAAGCATATGATTCACATTAGGGCTTGATTGATTGCTGGTTTGGCCGATTATCAGATCCAATATTTTGCACCTTTTTATCAGTACAGTTAAAACAACAACAACAGAGTCCTGATAAAATGAAATCATTAAAACCACATTACTTTGGTTCTGATGCAGCTGCTGTTCTCAATCTGTAGTCACCACAAATGTTGGATAAAGTTTAATTAAACATGTGAAACGTAAACAGACATTTCAAGAAAGCTGTCCTCAAGTTTATGCTAAATTATGACACCTAGAATCCCTCCAAATATCAGTTATCAGCCTCCTTGATTTCTAATAATTACTTTCAGTGCCAAGCCCTAATAAAAACATACTAGTTAACTCCTAATTCACATTACTTTAATTTAAATCGGACCACTGTGTGACCCCTAATGCCCCGTGGATAGAAGAAAGCACTGAAGCCAGGATAGAAATGCTTCATTATAAAATAACGTGATCACTCAGAATATGTACCCTCTATGGGGGCAAACAGACCCAAACAATGGCAGCTTAATGCCCCTCACAGAACAACAGAGCCTGGAAGTGCCTTTTAATGTGTTAGTTACTAGTTCATAACACTGCTGGTTACATCAGAACCAAACATTCAAGTTGCACCAGCAGCACATTAGCAGCTAACGTCTGTCACACGTTACAAACAGTGAAGTGGATCAGCTGTATTGATCACAGGCTAACCGGCACATGACCTGCTAGCTAACAGCTAACCAGCTAACCCGCTACAGCAGGAGTCTGCAGAGATCAGTCAGTCAGATGTAATGCTTTATGGA